>NC_068361.1:74774320-74816820 GCF_020536995.1 Dreissena polymorpha | reverse complement strand
TTATCTTAAAAAACTGTCTGTTACAGTAAAACGTTTGTGGGTTATAACATTACGTTTCAGCATATAAATTCAAAACTTGACATGCTCTTTTATTACACCATGCTCTTTAATATCACATGTATATCATACCAAACTTTATATTTCGTTGTTTCCTTTCCTAAGTTAATGATGCTATGTGTACGGACGTGATTTCACAATCCCATGTGCATGAACATATACGTTTTCTCTTTTGATTATCATTCTTTTTCTCTAATTCAATAAGCTTAGGCATTTTTGTTCGTTAAGTACGGCAATAATTTCATGATGATTCCCGATCGAAAGTGGGTATGAGCACATGGCGTCAGAGCACTTGAATACGTGAGTTCGCCCATGAACACATGGTAAGGTTAACTAAATCTCCGCGATATGACCTAATATGTGTTTAAAAAAGCAAACAATATCCAACAAACGAATGAATTGTCAAACATAGTATGTGCACTGATGTGGCTCTGTAATTTATGTTTGAAAAGTTTATAAAATATGCAAAATGAGAAAGCACGCAGAAGAGCGAGTATCACAGATATGATTCGCTATTATGCTGTTTATATACCATAGTCGCTACAACGTTTACAAATGGCAGGTTCAAAATAATTCGTTTTCTTTACACTCATGATCGCGTTGATAGTTAATTATACACGTTTTAATTCGCAATTTATTTACTGAATCACGACAAATGTCAAATACAATACAGAAAATGCATAGTTGTTTAATTGATCTATAAACATATAATGGATTGAATATATAATATTTAAAATTAACGTGTTCAAACTATTATTTAATCTTTTCCCAGAATATGCTGTCCTATTTATAGCTGAGCTTCCTATTTATCAATGATAATCAGCGAGGTATGCCGATTAGAAAAATCGAGCTATCTCAATCGGACTGGCTCGGTCTTTTACATAGGTTGCTATTGTGAAGAATTTTTTCATGATATGATAACTTAGACGATGCTTCGCAGCATCGTCAATAAAAAGTGCAATGTGGTGTCCCTTTAGTGAACAAATTTGTGTGAGTTTCATAATCTTATGAAAATGTCACTCAAGAGGGATGATCTAAGCAAGTCCTTTACGATATGTTTATCTTAAACTATCTTGAGGGTTAACGTGATTATAGTCATCTTGAAAAAATTAATAAAATAAAACACATCAAATTTACATTGTTTTAGACAAGGCTTCAATTGTAATATGAAACCAACCTCTTATGCATCTGACCAGCCAGTACTACAATTTGAAATGGTATTCTGTATTGTATAAATACACCATTGTCTTTGTTCGTTGAACCGAACAAATTCTTTGTGGTTAGACCGCGAAATGTAATGAATCCAGCTCCACTTTTGGTTTGGATGGTTTTGTAAACGCAGTTTCTGTTTCAGAAGTGGACAATAACGTGGTAAAGTAATGTTGGGGAAGTAAATCGTATAATTTATTAGGTCAAAATGTTAAAGAACTTTGTCAGTGCTCTTGATATTAAAATTTCTGAAGGAAGTATGGCGTTAGTTCAACGCGCGTCGTTTACAGCCGTATAACAAAAGACGGATCACTTTTTGGAAGGTAAAGTATTAGTAAAGCCAATATGGCTGTTATAAGACAGTAGTTGTGATCATATAGTATGTAAATGCATTTTCACGTGATACAGCGGACAGGTCTCATTTCGACAATAAAGTTCTGTATTTTGATGTTGAATTTAGGTCTTTGTCCACCCGTTATAGCTGAAAGTAACCATTCGACAGTGATTTTAAATGATAAAAGTACTGCAAAAATACGTCAATTTTCTAATTACAAGCTTCAGATAAATGTTAACATAAAGTTACCAATACAACCAGGACCCAAATACTATCGACAATTCTGATTGGCGATAACTTCGATTGTAAGGGGACTTGTTCACAGATTGTCGAAACGACAATGATTAAGGTTTTGTCAAAGATTAAAAAAAGAAAAGAACATTATAAATCAAGGAGCAAAAACCGCGTATAGCGTAGACAAAATATGAAAATACAGCTTCGTTTATGATTTATCATTATTTGAAATCGATAGAATTAAAAACGTTTATAAAGCGAAACGATTGAATAATTAAAATTGATTATGTTTATTTCGTTTAATGTTGATACACATTGTGAATCACTAATACAGTATAAAACGAGTGATAGACTTGATAGCTAAGCGGTTTAAGCAACAGTCGTTTAATCAAAAGGGCACTTTTTCGAGTCCAGCTACCAACATACTTCTTTTTCTTTCTTAAAATCTATTCCTCTCATTAAATGGTACGATACGGGTTCGTGCTAAAAGATATAGCCATTAAAGGCATTAAGTGACACACCTATAAAGTATCCTTTCCTGTAAACAAGTCTCTTTAAGTACTGAAATCCTCTTTTATCAATAACCTTCTTATGTGCACGGTATTACATCTGAAAAGAATCATACCATATAAAATATGATAATCATATAACTGTTTTTTCTTGCAGACCTGGGAATTACAACATCCTATACATGGGTAATATTTTTATAAATAAGGATCCTGATTTTTGGTGTTCTACCGAAGATCCGGGTCCAGAAAGACATACCGCATATTGGATGAGCTACGTACCTGATTCTAAGTTTCTTTCGGAGCTGTCCATACCTGGCACACACAATACTATGAGTTATGCTTATGATGGAAAAATCACTGGACTATGGGTTAGGTGTCAGAGTTTGTTATTAAGCATTCAGCTGAATATGGGAGTAAGATTTCTTGACATTAGGTGTCAGGCTTCCAATGGTGAGATGTTACTCAAGCATGGGGGATATAACCTTGGTAAGCTGACAGATACATTGACCGGCTGTGTAAACTTTCTTCAAACACACCCACGTGAATGTGTTATCTTAAGGATTGCACAAGAAAACAGTAATCTAGAGGGACTTGATTTTAGGGATGCGCTGGAACCTTTCTTGGACAGGTTTGCGAGACATATCCTAAAAAAAAGATCAATGCCAACCCTTGGCGAAGCAAGAGGAAAGATGGTTATTCTGGCAGACTATGATATCAAAGATACCGATGAAATGATGAAGTATGGAAATATGATAGATGGAAATATGATCATCTGTGACAACTCTAAACCAGACTCATTCTCACAAAAGATGGACGGCATAAAAGCTAACATAGAGAAAGCATCCGAAACTACAAGGGATAAGAAACAAATGTACATTACGTTCACATATAGATATACATGGTTAGGAATTGAATGTCCTCGAGAGATAACACGACGATCAAATCCTACATGGCATTATTTAGTCAGACGTCAAAAAGGTTGCCTTGGTATTGTTGTCATGGACTTTCCGGGATATAAAGTTATTCGAGACATTATCAATAACAACGGGGAGGATCATCCTCTCGAGATTGCACATTCTAGAAATCATATAGTACATCGTTTAGTGAGAGATCACATTGGTGGTCGTTTCATTATCGATTACAACTTTATTTGTCCTGTCGAGATTACACCTTCTACAAATCCTACAGTTGCCTTGGCATGTTTGGCATGGACCATCCAAGCAGTGCCGGATTAAGAATGTGGAGGCCCAAAGGAAACGAAACGTGTGGGGCCCACGCCCAATTCACCTATTAGCCTACTAGAACGCCGGTGTCAAGTCGATTTCACTCGTTTAAATTAACCTACCAGTGCCAAGGCTGGCAAAACAAAATGTGACAATGTGCTTTTATATGTATACGTGGCTTTGATAAGTCATTCGATAACGCTAAGTACGCAGGCCTAAGTAAAAAACAATATTTCGTCAATGTCTCATGGGGCCCCTAAATGTTGCGGTGCCTATAGGGAGTTGCCTACTGTACAAATTTAAAATCGTTTTAATATTATGTTTTTTTCTTGTTTTTCTTTTTCTTTTTCAGAACAATTATTAACTTTTCATTTTATTTTCCTACTTTAATTTAACCTTTATACAAATGTTTTGTGTTGTACGTAACGTAAGAATTGTGTTTTGATTTATTATTATCCCCACGCTTTTTGAAAAAAAGGTGGGGATATTGTGGTTATCTCCGCCGTCCGTCCGTCCGTCCGTCCGTCCGTCCGTCCGTCTGTCTGTCTGTCTGTCTGTCCGTCCGTCCTGGCCACTATCTCCTCCTACACTAAAAGCACTAGAACCTTGAAACTTACACACATGGTAGCTATGAGCATATGTGCGACCCTGCACTATTTGGAATTTTGATCTGACCCCTGGGTCAAAAGTTATAGCGGTTGGGGTGGGGCCGCGTCAGAAATTATCACTCATTTTTTTAGGTTATTTTACATTTACTTCTTTATTTCTACACCGATTCACTTCAAATTGATACTGGACCTCTCTTATGACAATACGGTCAATCTCAACCATGCATGGCCCCATTCCCAACCCTGGGGCGCCCCGCCCACATAGGCCACACCCACCAAAAATTTCCATTTACTATAATTTTTTCATTTCTACACGGATTCACTTCAAATTGATACTGAACTTTTGTTATGACATTAGGGTCAATCTCAACTATGCATGGCCCCAATCCCAACCCTGGGGCGCCCGCCCAGATAGGCCACACCCACCAAAAAATTCCATTTACTATAATTTTTTCATTTCTACACGGATTCACTTCAAATTGATACTGAACTTCTCTTATGACATTAGGGTCAATCTCAACTATGCATGGCCCCATAACCAACCCTGGGGCCCCGCCCACATAGACCAGATCCACCCAAAATTGCCTTTACTATAATTTCTTCATTTCTACAACGATTCACTTCAAATTGATATTGAACTTCTCTTATGACAATACAGTCAATCTCAACTATGCATGGCCCCATTGCCAACCCTGGGGCGCCCCGCCCACATAGACCACACCCACCCAAAATGTCCTTTTACTATAATTTCTTCATTTCTACACCGATTCACTTCAAATTGATACTGAACCTCTCTTATGACAATACGGTCAATCTCAACTATGCATGGCCCCATTACCAACCCTGGGGCCCCGCCCACATAGACCACACCCGCCCAAAATTGCCTTTTACTATAATTTCTTCATTTCTACACCGATTCACTTCAAATTGATACTGAACTTCTCTTATGACAATACGGTCAATCTCAACTATGCATGGCACAATTACCAACCCTGGGGCGCCCTGCCCACATATGTCACACCCACCCAAAATTGCATTTTACTATAACTTCTTCATTTCTACACCAATTCACTTCTAATTGATGATGAACTTCTCTTATGACAATACGGTCAATCTCAGCTATGCATGGCCCCATTACCAACCCTGGGGCACACCTAGGTCAAACATTCGGCGTGGGGATACGCGTCGGCCTCTTCCGCGCCATTTCTAGTTCCAATTAGATTAAATCTTTAATAACATTTTCAAAAATCCTAAAATCAACCTAATAACAATACCAGTAGTTGATGAAGCCCAATGGAAATATGCAATATCTTTCTTAAACTCTTTTCAGTTAAAGAACAATATTCCGAAAAAATATCAGTTTGTAAATCCATGCTGAAATGAAGCGAAATTTCAGTGGAGAACATTTTGTTTTATTTTAATTGTTTGAATCATCTGTTGTATTATGCTTTACTCTTATATTATTGTTTCATTGTATTTTAATATGGATTATACTTAGGATGCTGATATTTAAGTGTATTTTGATATGTTTAAATAGTGCTATTATTATAGTTTTAATTGTTGATGCAAGTTGTTTTAGTATCTTATTTGAATGTTTCAATATTGTCATTGGCAATAGAGTCACGATGATCCAAATGGTAAACTATATTATGTTACGTCTCTAAAGCTTTAAAGAAAAGACGAGATGTTGTTGATACTCGTTTCGGTTACATTTCATCGTGCCTCAGACAGTTACGGTTCTGGTGCTCTGGTCTGCATATTACCATTGAGTAGTTGAATGGTTATTAACCCATTTATGCCTAGTGGACTCTCCCATCCATCTAAATTGGATCAATATATTTCCAAAATTAGGGATGTCTAGTATATGTATTTCTATATTTAGAATATTTCTTACAGAAATTCCTTTAAGCAAACAGCGCAGACCCTAATGAGACGCCGCATCATGCGGCGTCTCATCTTAGTCTACGTTCTTTGCCAAGGGCTTTTCTCTAGACGCTAGGCATGAATGGGTTAAATGAAAAGTTGTCTGTTTAATGCTATTTTATTTGTATCCTGACGCAATGAGGTAAATTTGTATTTACATTTAAATGTTTAATGAATAATTCTGGGCTCCATGTGTGCTATGGAGCTCTTAAAAACCGGTTTAAGCCACCATCGTTTCCCGGTTTCTATCCTGTGACCCCATGTTTGTGCGTTTGTTATGTGTCTTGTCTAGAGCATTTGTTTGTCTCACTATTTGGCAAGTTTCACTGTATGTATCCCTGTACTTATCCTCATATATTTCATATTGTATTTTCTAATTAGCTACTTCTATAGCTATTCGGAATATTTAAAGTTATGTAAAAATAAAGCGGTCCATTTTATTAATATATGTTTAATATTTTAGTAAAGTTGGGGTACTGATACAATAGCCATTACACTCATTTCTTATATAAATACATATTACATAAGTTTTTTACTTTTTATAATTAACATAATTATTAGAAAATATAATCAGAATACATTAAAAAATAGAATATTAGCAACTTATTCGAAATAAAAAAATAACATAAAACAGCCAAATATTTCTCATTTAGCCCTAGGCATGTGACAGATGAAATACGGTTACACGTATGTCAAATATACATTAGTTTCAACCCAGGGGAATGACCTACGTCATGCAAGCTCTCGGTCTTGTGCAACCCACCTTGCAATATTAAGAATACCCACAGTGTGATTTAAGTTTTGGAACATTCTAAAAGCCCGACATTTTGGTCACGGTCTTATAATTATTCTTGATAAATCAGCTAGAAACCCTTCTTAGCACGTATCCAGCAAATTACAAAATGCCGGGTTGTAGTTAAAAACAAAACCTTGCCGCAATCCTCGCTCATACACCTTGTTTTAATATTAAAGAACCGCCTTCGGATAATTTCAGGTAAAGCGCTTGATGTTATTTATTTGTTAACTTTAGATACTAACTTGTTACTTGTATACAGTTGTCAGTTGTTTAACTAAATACTGCGATTCATAGTTAGAATTAATATTCGTTTGACAATGATTTCATACCCCTTGTGGCAGTATTTAAGAACTGCCTCGGCTAATTCAGAGTGTGTTCTGGTACTGTTAATGTTTAGAAGTTTGCTATTTATTGTATTGTTTTACACTTTGGATTTTAACTTGTCTCTTGTATACATTTTTACTAAATACGGCAATTCCTAGTTATACTTAATATTCGTTTGACAAGGATTTAATTTCAACTGATAAATATAATATTATTAATTTTATATATTCATGAGGTATGTAAATAAATATGTATCATTGTATATTATTAATCGGCATGTAATTTAATATTATCAATTATTATTAGAATGCTGATGTATACATAATATCGAACATCAAAACAAGTATAGTAAAATAAATAACTGTTACAATGAGTTGGTAGCGTTATAGATTGTCATTTACTTATATATTTAGGAATTTATATTAAAATACGTATTGTTTCAAAACGTGTAGCATACTTTTATTCGGGAATTGTTTCAGAGAAATACAATGGGCTGCTTTAAATCATCTTCGTTGTTACTTCTATTACAATTTGCATAAACTTTGTCATCACGTAATCAACGCTTAGCGCTTGAAATGGACTTAAACACAATAGAAAACGTTTTTTCAAACGATCGAGGATAAAAAACGTTACTGTTAACGTCACTGTAAGGACGAAAAGAAAGACCCCTTACATAAGTGTGTCAGAAAAGAAATAAAACTTTTAAGTTTGAACGCAGTGCAAAACTTCCGCTTTATACTGAAGGCGCAAAATAACGGCTTTCATACTACTAAAATCAAAGTACTGACAGTACTGGTGTGACGATGCTTTTGAAAAGGATGGATATAAATGCATCAATTTAAGTTTATCTACATCACCACAATTGTGTATGTGGGTACGAAAATTTTGGGTAAGAAAAAAATGCGAACGAAACTTTTGCCAAAAAATGGGTACAAACACACATTTGGTTACGAAAAAAAATGGGTAGAAAATAAATTAGGGTAGGAAAATAAATTTGGGTACGAAAAAACATTTGGGGGTACGGGACATTCAGCGAATCTGGGAGGCGGGTTATATCCTGATCAAATATAACAAGAAATATCTTTAAAAAATATTCGACGTGTATTTTCTGTACCACTTATCTTAAAAAACGTTCCGTTACAGTAAAATATTTGCGGGTTATAACATTACGTTTCAGCGGATATATTCATAACTTGACATGCTCTTTAATTACACCATGCTCTTTTATTTCACAAGTATATCATACCAAACTTTATATTTCGTTGTTTCCTTTCCTAAGTTAATGACAATTGTGTACGGATGTGATTTCACATGCCCATGTGTATGAACATATAATTTTTTCTCTTTTGATTATTGTTTTTTCCCTAATTCAATAAGCTTAGGCATGTGTGTTCGTTAAGTACGACAATACTTTTATGATGATTCCCCAAAGTAGGTATGAGCACATAGTCGTAAGAGCACTTGAATACGAGAGTTCGCCCATGAACACATGGTAAGGTGAACTAAATCTCCGCGATATGTGTTTAAAACAGCAAACAATATCCAACAAACTAATGAATTATCAAACATAGTATGTGCACTGATGTGGCTCTGTAATTTCTGTTTGAAAAGTTTATTAAATATGCAAATTGAGAAAGCACGCATAAAAGCGAGTTTTTTAGATATCATACGGCTATTATGTTGTTTATCTACGATATTCGCTATAACGTTTACAAATGGCAGGTTCGAAATAATTCGTTTTCTTTACATTCATGATCGCGTTAAACGTTAATTATACACGTTTTCATTCGCAATTTATTTACAAAATCACGACAAATGTCAAATACAATACAGAAAATGCATAGTTGTTTCATTGATCTATACACATATAATGGAATGAATATAACTGATTCAAAATTAATGTTTTCAAACTATTATTAAATCTTTTCCCCCAGAATATGCTGTCCTATTTATAGCTGAGCTTCCTTTACCTTTATCAATGATAATCAGCGAGTTATGCCGATTAGAAAAATCGAGCTATCTCAATCGGACTGGCTCGGTCTTTTACATGGTCGCCATTGTGAAGAATTTTTTCATGGTATAATAACTTAGACGAGCTGCTTCGCAACATCGTCAACTAGTCCATGCTGTTTTGAGATATGCGCTGTATGACTGGCTGGAGAAAATGGTTGCAGTTTTTTATTTTTACCATATTTGTAGACAATTTCAATTATTCCAATACATTAGCAAACAAGTTTCAAACCGGTATTTCTCAAGGATCTGAACTCATTTTACGTGTGAGTGCAGTGGTTGTAACTGTTCTCTTGCTTTTTAAATCATTTAAGATCGTTCCACAGTATTACAATAGTTTTGTTAGTAAAAATACAGCTTATGTCATCTTTTAAATATACGGCAACCTGCAAAGACTTTGCTTGAACATAAGTATGCAATTAGTAGAGTCAATAATTCTTTACTCAACGCACGATAAACAAAGGCGTGTCTTGTTTATAAATGTCAACGCCATAGATGCAGTATGAACAACTGTGCGTCGTTGTTGAATCACATGCCCTGCAGAACTACGTGTATTTATCTGGGAAGTTGATTTTTACCTGAGAGAAACAAAAAGGACATATATAAATATAATCTTACATGATTTTCGTTGATCTTCATTTACACAAAGAATACAATAAGCGTTGAAAAGTACTTGTAAACAATGAAGAAAGATGTCCCGACCTTGATCACTCCATAAAGTAAAATAATTCAAATTACAATTGCATATAAAGTGATCAAATCATGTTTATATCGAATTATCTCACAAAGTATCGTTATACTAGTAAATCGGTAATTTATATTCGTGTTAACGACCTCGCTTATTAATTTCTCTGCGTCGTAAATCAAAGTTGTTGTTTATTGACCGTGAAGCAAATATTGCACATTCCCAGTCAGGGTCAATATAATCATTGGTTGAAATGATAACTACAAGTGTATTGACATTAACTTATTAGCTACACTGCTTTCTTATATTTAATTTAAAGTTATGGTAGTACTTTGAATTTTCAAAATGGAGTTTAAGAGAATACTGTCTTGACCAAATAGCTTATTTTGATGAATGTAATCATATTTATTTTTTAAATTTCCAAGTTGATGGAATGTTGCTGTTGTTGTTTTTTTCCAGTAAAGCCAGTACTTGCCGTTTTCACCTCTGTGTACTCATACAGGGCGTTTTCACCACTGAAATAAAAACAGAATTAAGTCTGCTTAGCTGCTTCCAGTTTTGTAGCAAAACAAATCATAGTAATAATTGAATAACACGTAATATATTACACAGGAAATATGTTGTTGTTGTTTTGTTGTGCATTTTTTTATACAAAACATCCTTCTTTGTTTTAAAACCCCCCCCCCCCCCCCTGCCACCTCACTGTTCATTAACTTTCTGCACTCAACACAGTTGAATCAAAGCGATGATAGCATAGAAAGGATGTTGACTAGAAAATAAAAAGATTAATAAGGTGTTACTTGTTCTCGAAATGAAGCGTGTGTATTAAAGCTTAAGATTGTGACATTACTTACAGTTCTATTCTCTGTCCACTAATTTTGAATCCTACAAAGGGTGTCTGGGGCTTCACGATGTCGCAACAGTTTACACTGAAAGAGTCGTATACAACGTGCATATTAATTATAATGTGTAGGACTTCGTAACACGTGTGAAAATAATAGAATACCCAGTAAATATTTAGTACTGGTAACTCTATTTTCTTGACATGACAACTTGAACCACGCACCAGGCTCGTAGTTATCCGCAGTTTAAGACTTTGAGCCGCAGTTCAAAGTCTCTTAACCCTATAGTTAGGAGATGACCAATGAAGTCGCGGCATTTACCTTCTTATTGTGGTTTAAGCTCCGCTGATTGGTTGTCTCAGATAACAGATTTGTATCTATTTTTAGACACACTTTGAACTGCGGGTTTAAGGAATTAATGTGCCAACGGCACTTTGAACCCGGAGTCAAAATCTCTTAACTATATAGTTAACTGTTAAATCGTGGTTTTAGGAATTAATGTGCACTTCGCTTGCCATACATCTGACATTGCTGCAAGCAGAACATATTGAAGTTAGTCAATACCTGATATCATACTGATATGGACTTGTACAAACTACACCCGATATTTCCATATCGTGCATACTTTTTTGATTTGGATTGAATATGCATACAAATGTCGGAGCATACAAGATAACTTAACTGCTATATTAAGAACACTTGTAACCAAGTAGGCGTAATTGAAAGGAAAAGAACGCAATCTGGTCTATCAATTTTAAGTGGGTATTATTACAGTAAATTATTGACACTTGTGATAACAATGGAAATCTAAGGGACAAACATTGTTTTACTGCATGTTAGAACTTAAGCCGATTATGTACAGAGTGCTCTTAAGGCGGTCTTGGAAATATACTTAGTTCAGTATTGTATATCTCTTTCTTTGTAAAAAGTAAATGAGATTGACTAAAATGTTTCTAATATGGACACGTTTTTAAATGTAATACATGTGCCTGCTTATGTTGATACTCTGTATGGTATATTTGTTTGTAAAAGTGTTATATGCATTTTTAAACAGTTTAACAAACTTTTTTTGAAAAAGTTAACATTTAAAATTGCTGCATTGTTCGGGCGGTCGAGTTGAACAGAAGGATTTAATTCCCTGAATATCATATGGAAAGATTTTACAAATCCACATTTAAATGTTAAAGTACTGTACAATAGACAATATCCCTAGTCTAGCTTTGAGTTATTAGAGGACGCTATTAAATGGTTTTCATGTGAATAATTGATATACAACGAGTGGGATCTTGGAGACTGAGCACATGCAAATTAAAAACATAATACTTCTACTTAAACCAATGACGATTATTGCGTATAACACTTATAGCTTTAGTAAATGAAACACCCTCAACATAAATTTCATCGAAGATGAGTTTCGGTTAAATACGGAAAAAATATATGTTCATTCGTGAAACAATATTCGGTTCAATCGTATAGAAGTTAACACTTAATACAACAATTCAAACCACATGGCATCAATCGCCATGGCTCATGTTATCATTCACTAACGGCCTGATTTTTGTGTGCGCATGCAAATATCGTCAAAACTTGAATTTGTATTAATGAAGCTTACTCAGATGTCTCAAATTCACAGTCTTGAAAAGACTAAACCTGGTTATAACCTTGTTATTGTATCACTCCCGGTACTAGGTTAAAGCGATCGATGTAAAATCGACAGCGGTATAGAGAATAAGCTAAAAACGAACACCCACGTACAATATTTAACATATCAACACATGAAAATGACATTTTAAAAGTGATTTATAAAAAAAACTTATTAATTAACACATCACTTTGCAATCTTTTTGGGAAGCTATTGTTCATATTTTAGAACGTTATAATGATGTTTTCGTGCGATTGTAGAATATTGTCAACAATCGACATTATTGTTATGCCTTTAGAGAATTGTTACTGCTTGCGACAAGAAGCGATTTACCTATACATGAGTCATGATGCTACGATATTTACATTGACATTTATTGGAAATATAGCAATCGTATATGTCTTGTTATATAGGTTACTATTTTGAATGTCAAAATGCACATGTTGATTATAAAAATATAATATTATACTCACATATTGGTTAACTAAATTCCTAATAATTGTTCATTTAACCGTACTTTTGAGGTAAAGGTGTTTTGCTTTTTATTTCGACAAATGTAAGTGTAATAGGAATTTCGGAAAAACATGATTACAAGCGGGTTATAAATTATATCATAAACTGAATTCGATATTTAAATGTCTGTAGGTATGATAAGCTTTGTCAAGGTTTTCCTATCAAAACACTTTATTGTTGTTTATCTTACTTGCCAATAAGATCGCAATTGTGTTACTCGAACTCAGTTTTCATTGTAATTTATTCCAGGATTGCAATTGTCTCAATCTAAGGAAATGTACGTAATTTTGTTTATTTAAAAGACGTGATTAGATGTTTAATGTAGTTTTATTTTGTTTTGTATTTTTTCGACTTTAAGAAATATACAATTGATGGCGAAACAAAATAAAACCAAGTAAATATTGAATACTGGTAACTTAATTTTCTTGGCATGAACACTTAAACAACGCGCCATACTCGTGGTTGATGGTTTATTATCCTGGATAAGGAAACTTATCTGTGTTCAAAACTAACCCAGTTTGTTTTATCATCAATATGTCCAGAGTAAAGAACAAGTTCCCAGTTTTATTTAATAGCAGCACTTAATGGCTGAAGAATACTCAACAGCACAGTTGTTCTTCATTATTTCAGCATACCGCCGTTATTTTGACATCTACGCTGGTAGGAACCATATGTTACACAGTTCGGTTGAATGACAACGCATACACAGCTACAAGAGCACCGATGAAGTTTTCGTTGAGATTTGTTCTGTAATTCAACAAGTCCACAAATATTTTAATCAATAAGATACAATAAGTAATTTTCATGAACGTAAAATATTCATGTCCAATAATTAAACAAACGGGCGGGCAGCCTGACCCTTACGGGCATGGCCAGCGATTCACAAATAGATGAATACGATGTATATCCTAGAATCCTAGATGAACTCTATGTTTAACTACTGTATATGAAAGCACAGCCCTCTTTTTTATTAAAGGAATCTTTTCACGTTTTGGTAAATTGACAAAATTGAAAAAAATTTGTTTCAGATTCGCAAATTTTCATTTTAGTTATAACATTTGTGAGGACACAGTAATACTGAACATTTACCATGGTCTAATATAACCATAATATGCATGTTTTGACGATTTAAAAACCTGAAAATTATATAGCGTTGCAACGCGAAACAATTGAATAATTTGGAGAGTTCTGTTGTTGCCGTTAAATTTTGTGAAACTACGAAGATTGCATATAAAATACGACTCTCATACTTATTTGGCAGGATGGCCGAGCGGTTTAATTGGTTTTTACTTCACGACTCCGGGGGTCACTGGTTCGAGCCTACTGCGGCTACTTTTTTTTCCTTTTTTAAATTTTATTCTTGATTTTTTACTGGAGCTTTTTAGATCCAATGTTTACATTTTTCAATATAAAGCATTTAATGACAAACTTCAAAATTTGCCAAAATCTGTGAAAAGGCCCCTTTAAATGGTTGTCCATAGTTTTGTAGCTACAACAAACTTATGCCGCTGTTGGATATAAGAGCTTTGTGACCCACAACAAATGTATGCATGTCATGGTTATCATAATATTTTGTTATGAACTCGGTAATTTTGTAATTACAAATGTACTGTTATATAAAACAATTCATAAATAATTTGGATGTCAATATCGACTATGAATGGATTATTGATGCAATAACAAAACTTACCGCTATTATATACGAATGCATAAGTGTTTCGGCGGCTTTAACATTTTTCAAAAGACTTGATTACGTTATTCAATCCAAGTCGATACACAAACAAACATGACTTTGATAACGTTGCTTAAATCTTCTCATATGTACTTACCCGTTACGCTACACATGGATTAACGTTGGCTATATTGTAAGACTTGGGATCTGAACCCAACAATGTAAGCTTAAAATGTGAACCATACATTATTAATAATTCGACAGGACATCTGACATTGCTGCAAGCAGAGCATAATGAAGTAAATCAATACCTGATATCATACTGATATGGACTTGTACAAACTACATACGATATTTCCATTTTGTGCATACCTTTCTGATTTGGTTGAATATTTTAAAAAAACGTCGGAGAATACACAATAAACTTAATTGCTATATGTAGAAAACTTGTAACCTTGTAGTTCAGTATTGTACATGTCTTCCTTTGTAATGAGTAAATGTGATTGACAAACATGTTATTTAATATGGAAACGTTTTTTTATATGTAATACATGTGTCGGTATATTTTGATACTGTGTATGCTTGGTAAAATTGTAATGTTCATTTTAAGACCGTTTAACAAACTTCTTTTTTGAAAAAATGTACATTTAAACTAGGAGTATGGGTTACTTTGAAATTACAAGCCATGAAAAGCGAAACTACATATAAAGTCAACAAAGATTAAACAGTACGTGTTAACGTGTAAATGTATATTTATTTTGAACTCATATTAGAACTGGAAAATAAGATAAGGTGAATATGGTTGAATTATGATTTTATGTGATTTGTGTTACTCAAAATAATGTATATGTTCTTTAGTATACTGATTTTATGGTATGTCTTAATCATTATGGTGTGGGATTAATTCCTCGGTAAGCATAAGGTTAGGCTCAAACCGATGTAAACTCCAAATTCTTTGAATCGACCGTTTCAAGGCGGCGATCCCAGTTCGATCATGTAATGGTTATAGTTGGTTTTCTGTTATATAAGTAATGAATTGGAACAAGAATTTCTCTCCTGATATAGTTTCTGGAGTTACAGTGTTAGCTGTTTAAAAAAAAAACAAAGTTTGATGTGTTCTGTGTGGATTCATTAGAATGTAACCCCGTACATATCTTCAATGTTGTCATCTTTCAGTCGTTATAGCATTTTGTTATATGGATGAAATTATTAGTATGATCTTCTAACATTTAGCTTGCTTGACAAATTCATGTACATGCATCGCTTACTTGATAGTTTAATATCTTTTACGAGTCGAACATAATTGTTTACATACTATTTGCTTTTAAACCTATCATTTAATCGTTATAATATATTCCGATACTTACGACAATAGAATACTAAAATTAGACGATATAATAGAATAAAGTACGATTTGCGCGTTTCATTTTGGCATTCATGTATTCATTTTATGTCTTCAAAATACATTTGATAAAAGCGTTTTACACGCGCCTTTTGTATGTGATTATTCTAGGTTGAGTGTGAGCCTCGAGCCGACCATAATGGCAGGTTCCCTTACACAGTAGTAGGTAACAATTTATTGGCTTTTTTCTAAGTGATTTAAAGTTATCAAACTTTTCTTCAGTTTTGTGTTTCCTATACAAATGAAAAGTACTATCACCATAATTTAAACACTTAATAATGTATGGAGTAATCCAAGGCTCTGTACTTTGTTTGATACGCATTTCACGAACGGGGGCAATATTATCAATGACATTTAAAAATATAGCCTTAAAATGTTCCATGCTTCAGAAACACAATCACAAAGTATCACAGGTATCCAGTCAACCACAAGTAATGCCTGGTGGAAGTCATCTTTATTGTAACGTTTCAAAAAAAAAACGATACAAGTTTCTTGAAATAGCGGTTAACACGAAGTGCATATAACGTATATTCAATATAAATAAGAATATAAAGGAATCACCATATGTGCTTGGAAGAAATATCCAGTTTCCATTGATAACAAAATGTTTGTTTAAATTATGTTTACGCGTATTTTACCGCTTTATGACAGACAAGCCCATGTGTATACGGTGAGAAACTGATTTCGAGCTCAATTTAAATTGAGCCTGCTTCTGGGAAATCTGGGCGAAATGCATGTGCGTAAAGTGTCGTCCGATGTCTTTGCATAGAAAACTGGGCGAAATGCATGTGCGTAAAGTGTCGTCCGATGTCTTTGCATAGAAAACTGGGCGAAATGCATGTGCGTTAAGTGTCGCCTCATGTCTTTGCATTGACCGTTTTATGATGGATACTACAGTTTAAATCATTTAGTGTCTAGTGTTAAACAATTTATACAAGTAGTTAAGGGTATAAAACGGCCAAAAAATACCTGCCTCGGCATGAACGTCGCCATCTTGACTACACTTTGTACTTGCGTATTTTTTTAAAAGCATTCAGTATGTTTATGTTTTCATTTGAGGTCTGTTTAGTAATTTCAGAACAGTTCACAATTATAAACAAGGCTATAAGTAAGCAATGAAATAGTTATTTTGTATATATGTGTGTTGTTCACTTTTTCTTTTCATTAGGAACATAGCTACACATATTACGGCATGTGTTTTGTTTTGATTTCATAAGAAATAATAATGCTTTTCTACCCAATTGTTAGCCTAGTAACCTGAGTATGTAACATTGACTTTTTGGGGAAAACGGTTATTTAAGAGCAATGTCAGATATTAGTTCCATACAAAAAAAGCATATATGATAACTACTTAATATATTGAAGTAACTTGAATATATATATAATTATCTTACTTGAAACACACACATACTCATAGTTTCACTGTATCTTCTAGATCCAACTTATTTCCACGGTGTCTCTAACATAGTGTTGGGGTATTTATGAATCCTGATCGGATCGTGCCCAAACACAACTATGTTTTCATGTTTGTAAATAAATGTTCATTTAACTGTCCCTCTGTGAATGTAAATTGTTCCAACGTTGGAGATGTGTTGCGGTGTTAGGGTGGGGTATATAAATGTGAATGAACATAGTATGTCTGCTTCAGTCTGCATCGTAGCGAGGGGCACACGCCGAAGTCTTCAATGTCTTTTTCTATGTCTGTGTATCTGGTTGTTCACAAATATGTTATATATATATATATATATATACATATATATATATATATATATATATATATATATATATATATATATATATATATATATATATATATATATATATATATATATATAATAAATATGTTATACATATTATATTGGAATACAAACATATATCGAGGATATAATTAATGTCATTGGTAGTGTCTTATGTTAAGAATAAAGATGATGAAAAGTCAGGTAACTTTTGTTTTGAAATCAATGGCGTTGTCGTTGTTCCACAACCCAACAATCATCTTGCTTGTGTCTTCATTGACGTAGACAGATCCAGGGAAGGGCATATCAAGTATTATGGTATTGAGAACTTTCTTGCCATCCGTGTCAACCTGACTTACAGAGCTACCAAAGACAAATACTCTCCCTGTGCTCGTAACGTGTATATTACTGTTTGGGTACTTATGTACGAATGCAGGGTCCTTGAACGTGACTTTGGCTGCTTCATCCCTGATCAGTGTGATGAGCTTGCCCGATTCATTTGCCGTCACATAGATCTTCTTTTCCATCGATCCAACTTCTACAATAATTTATGTAAACGATACACCAAGAAAACATATATATTAAATTAAACAATCCAACTGTTTCTATTATGACTGGTTCATTATACTTTATAATTATGACTATCAACACATCGGCAATATTTTAAAGCATAATACTATGTTTAAATAGCAAATAAATCACTTGCATCTCAGTTATGTAAGAAATAAACAGTAAATATAGCGGACGGATTCTAAATTTTGATAGCATTTGATGTCAGTATTTGGCTTTCATCGCTAAGCTATATTAATATGATAACAAATAATACGTTGCCACTATTAATGCGTTTTTATCGTTTCAAGCTCTATGCTGGAATGAGGAAATCGAATTTAGAATAATGTTATATAGTAGCCCAATACTAGACACAGTAAGACTATTGTGATACAAGGAAATCGTATCATTTTATCGAGAGTATACCAAATAAATCATGTATAACAGTGATGGATAAATTCGCATTAATAACCACAAAGCTATTTTTAACTAATGGTCCGTAAGGATCTTTGAATGCGCACCTGAAAAAATATATTATACTCGAGTATCTGGTTTTTGGAAAACTTTCGACTAAATAGGCAAAAAATTCACAAAGTAGAGGACCGCTATACGATGTTACCAAGTAGTATTAAAACTTGTGGGTCTTGCTATTTTATAGATGATTAACAAAAGCTATTTTGATATTCAAGTGTCTATAATTCAAGTTACTCCTCGCGAGTTACCATTTTTTGTTGTAACTCCAGAGGCATTATTTAAACACACTTTTTAGATGACCAATATCTGATGTTACATACAATATATCGAACCTAGCTTGACCCAATGGGCCTTATTTGCACAAACTTTTGTAGACAGCCACAGCACGATTTTACCTACAAAATATTAAAAATTACGGGCCTTGCTATTTCAGTGGATTTTTTTTAGTTTTTTAGTTTTCATTTAAAAACAACTTATTTAACCCCTGACGTAATTGAAAAAAGTTTAAAATGTCTCTTAATATACATCTAAATCTTAATCTTAATATACATCCTTATGAACTTTCCTATAAAAATTCTTCATATTCTGCCCACCAATTCAGGAGATATCGTTTAAATAAAAATAAAAATGCTGCACAAATGCACTCACGGACGGACATCAATGTATTTGTATAGCTCAACAAGAGCACGTTGTGATCAGGTCAGCTAAATTGGATTAACTCTTTTATTTGCATACATTCTGTTGATTGTAGTTATTTCATTCGGGTTTGATATAAAAGAAACATGATACCCATGAATCATCCATATTTATCCTCATACAACTTCTTTACCAGTCGCCCTTCTATTGTGTTTTGACACACTGCAGTAAGAGACGTAATAAGGAGTAAGGTGTCCAATAATCTCGTTGTAGAATATCTTAAAAAAGGAGTACGGCGAAAGAGGAAGTTGAAGTTTCTCCGTCAGGTTGAACGCCGGATCAAGAAGTTGCACGCACTGATTGTTGCGGTCAGAAATGATGAATTCTCTATTGACAGACTCGAATATACCTGTTATGAAACAAGTAAACGTATCAGTTGCCGACGGCACCTTGTACTGGCAGTTTTCCTTAATGCTTAAAACCTTGTTAGGGTCAACGCAGCGAAGAGTTTCATGAATGGTGATATTCCCAGCTTTGTGAGAGAATCAAGAAATGTAGTAGTAGTAGTAGTAGTAGTAGTAGTAGTAGTAGTAGAAGTAGTAGTAGTAGTAGTAGTAGTAGTAGTAGTAGTAGTAGTAGTAGTAGTAGTAGTAGTAGTAGTTGTAGTAGAAGTAGTAGTAGAAGTAGTAGTTGTAGTAGTAGTAGTAGATAGGGCAGTAACATCAGCAGTCATATACTGTAGTAGTAGTAGTAGTAGAAGAAGTAGAAGTAGTAGTAATAGTGATAGAAGTAGAAGTAGTACAAGCAGCAGCAGGAGTAGTAGCGATAGCATATTAGTAGCAGTATCTTCATCATCAGCAGCAGCAATATCATTATCAGTGGCATTAGCGGTAGCATTCTAGAAGGAGAAGCAGAAGCGCAATCAGCAGTATCATTTTGAGTTGTAGTAGCAGTAGCAGTAGCAGCAGTAGTAGTAGTAGTTGTTGTTGTTGTAGTAGTAGAGTAGTTGTAGTAGTAATCGTTGTTGTTATTGTTGTAGTAGTAATAGTTGTTGAAGAAGCAGTAGTTGCAGTAGTAGAAGTAGCAGTAGTAGCAATAGTAGTAGTAGTGGTGGTAGTAGTACTAGTAGTAGTTGTAGTAGTAGTAGTATTAGTAGTAGTAGAAGTAGTAGTAGTAGTAGTAGTAGTAGTAGTAGTAGTAGTAGTAGTAGTAGTAGTAGTAGTAGTAGTAGTAGTAGTAGTAGTAGTAGAAGTAGTATAAGTTGTTGCTGTTGTTGCTGTTGTAGTATTAACAATAGTAGTGGTAGTAGTAGTAGTAGAAGTAGTAGTAGTAGTAGTAGTAGTAGAAGTAGTAGTAGTAGTAGTTGTAGTAGAAGTAGTAGTAGTAGTAGTAGTAGTAGTAGTAGTAGTAGTAGTAGTAGTAGTAGTAGTAGTAGTAGTAGTAGTAGTAGTAATAATAGTAGTAGTAGTAGTAGTAGTAGTAGCAGTAGTAGTAGTAGTAGTAGTAGTAGTAGTAGTAGTAGTAGTAGTAGTAGTAGTAATAGTACTGACAGAACTGACAGAGCAGCTTTTCATGATCGTCACAGAACATCGTCAGTCTCTCAGTAGTGTGCTCCACACATAACTCCAGTGTGTCATCGACTATTGTGTTAACAGGCCAGTTGCCACCTTCACCTTTTGCTGTAACTTATGATCCTTGAGAAACTTATTGTGCGTTAACACACAACTGTCACAGAAATACTTTGAGCATTTCTGACAATGAAATCGTCCTTCTTTAAATATGCCATCATCTTCGCAGATTGAACAACACAAAACGTAAACTACGTCTGAACCTTTTATCTGTGATGTTCCCAACTTGGCCGCCATTTTCATATGAACCTACTTTCGATTTCCCTATATCTAAACGGTGTATTGTGTTAATGTTTTTATCCTACAGCTAAATGATTTTATAGAACAAATACGACACATAAAGAAAAGATAAGGTTTTCTCCACAGTTATTTTTAGATCAGGTTTCTAACACACTTATTTTTAGAACATTACGTAGGGAGTAGTTTTTTTTTGGCCTTTCACCCCTGATTGCGTCATTTAGGTCATTGGGTATGCAGTCGTTTAACGAGTTTACGAGTGTGTGTGTGTGTTTACGATGGATTGCTATAATATTATGAATGTGAAAAACACAGTGTTTGGATATAAAACTGGAATGAAACTGGTGAGACTGCATTTTCGATTTAGTTAAAATGTCGAATGTACTCGAATAACGCGATGTTTTGTTGAACAATTGATGGATTAAATTTAAGAAAAGTGTCAGTGAATTGTTCTTTAACTTTTCGAAGGAAATCGATGTCGAATTAAAATGGTAATTTCTTTGATGGTTTAGTCGTTCCTTTGTCAGTCGATCAAAGAATGTCTATCCACAAAGAATTGCCTGCTTACATACAGTGCTTTAAAATGGAAAAGATGGATGGCGATGAAGAAATTTGTTTAGAATTTTAACCCGTCATGGAAGCAAATTAAACATTAGTCATTACGAAAATAAACATGGACGTGGTTATTATACAACTTCGGTGAGTAGAACAATAATTTTATGTAAGTAAGTATAAAGTGTGTAAAAAGAAGAGTTCTTTAAAGACTAAAATTAACAATATCGGCGGGAATAAAAAATGCTGAATCATGCTTCACGTAGCCACGGTATGTGTCTACACATTTTGTAAATTTCAAAATGGCGGGAGCCATGTTTGTTTTTGTTTTTTTTACAGTGGTGAAACAAGAATTGTAGTTTGAACACAACCGTCTGTGTTCTACTTGAGTGTGTTACATTTGGAACGATGATTAAATTTGAATCGAGGCGTATAGCGATATTTTGTCTCGTTACTTTTCTATTGCGTGGAATTCTTAAGGACTATTTCGATTTCCGTAAACAGGAAAGATTACAATAAATATCACTACGCAATGTAAGATTCAGTTAATTTAATGTGTTTTTGCTTTTATTTTAGGAATAAATTAAATAAAACAATATTGTAGGATAAATAGAATACTATGTTAGTGTGATTGTGTACTTAAATTTATCCCACTCGTGTCAGAAAGGCTTACAAGGCTCGGCAAGCCTCGCCATGTAAACCTTTCTTCACTCGTGGGATAAATTTAAGTACACAATCACACTAACATAGTATTCTCTATATCTTCGGTACTGGTACATATAAAGTGTGTTCTATTGAATTTATATTTAGGCCTGATATAATATATTGCTGGGTTCACACCGTATTCTTTCATAATTATAATTTTACTGCACTCTTTTTATTAAGAAAACTTATTAATACTGATGAAAACTTGTGACGTATGCAGGTTACATTATGTTTATTCATTTTAATCAAACATGAAAAGACGTGAATGTAATACAAAAAGTTTCCAGTAGTATTTTATTCAAAACGTATAGTAGTGTTTATTCACTTTAATATATGATTGCTTACAAAATATCAGTAGAGTTGTTTCTCAACTTATGGAGAAAGGTGACTTGGTCATTCAGATGGGGAATTTTATGAGAAAGGGGATGTTTTTCTCATATAAAACAATGATATCAGGTTTTTATTCTTCTTTATTTTGAAAGATAAATCAAATGCTTTTCTACAAAAGGTTTACAAAGGTTTTTTATTATTTACAACAAAGCCTCTACCTTGGCACTTTTTTATCCAAATTAGGTAATTTTGCTTCAAAATAAATCTAACATTGAGAGGGGAATCAATTATACAAAAAAATGTATGTACCTTTATATCAGCGGAATTGGGTCGATTCCAAATTTGCATTTAACATCACTGAGTGTATACAGATGAAATTTCATAAATATCAAGGCAGTGACACCAGCTTTAATAATTATTTTAAGTTTTAGGTCGTTTTGTATGTTTTATCCCGCATTCGATAGGCAATTGGTAACTTGTCTTATAAAAGATTAGCGTATGTTATACGCATTTTCAATTGACAATTTTTCCTGAGTTAAATAAATCCTATATATTTTGCATTTGAGTTATATAATGTTTATTTTGCTCCGCTAGATTTATTAATTTCGAAGTACATACTTATCAATTATGTTTAATATATTCCATTTATTTCGAATATCAAGAATAACCATCCATATCACCTTTTGTTGTCGCTAAATAATAATGCATAACATAAATTCGAAACAGCCACGTAAGAGGATACATAATGCGCAATTTGTATTTAAAAAAATACCGTTTTCCGCTGTAGGTTTGGTAATATTATCAACTATCTTTATTTTTATTTTATTGAAATATATTGTAATTATGGCTGTTTACTTTACAATATAGTTATAATTATCTCTTAAAATTATTAGGTAACATATAGTCGCCGCATTATTTGATCGTTAGTTTGTCATTGACTTTCCATTTCACTGGAGCGTTTGGTTGGGACTCACTGCAAAAAGCTGCACAAAAGTCTGGAAAACTTCTACAGGAAGCATGCATACAACCATGACATTTTCGCTTCAATGATTGTGTCAGAGTTGTGGAATTTAATAATGTGTTTATTTCATAAGCGTCCAGTTCTAGACACGCTTTCCAGGTTTCAAGCAATACTGGCTAGAATGCAGCAATTTTCAATAAGCATTACTCACAATACTTTAAAAATCAAAAATCATTGTTAACATTGACATAAAAACCAAAAGATTGCTTAAAGGGTACACATGTAGTGAACTATGTATCTGGCTTTTCGTCATTTAGTGCGGTAAAAAACGATGTTTGTGGAAGCGGCATTCTGTAAACGACGTGCTGACCTATGATCATCTGAATTTGTATGTTGAATACTTCAGAGAAAATAATGATTTGGAGGTCAACCGGTCAAAGGTCAATGCCACGGAGGCTTGTATCAGGAAATTCATTCCCGCGCAATATCTCTACA
This sequence comes from Dreissena polymorpha, assembly GCF_020536995.1. Lineage (NCBI taxonomy): Eukaryota > Metazoa > Mollusca > Bivalvia > Myida > Dreissenidae > Dreissena > Dreissena polymorpha. The sequence goes on along the minus strand of NC_068361.1, from coordinate 74,792,534 downwards.
CTTGAAACAGAAAATTAGTTCATGAGTTGAAAGTCAAAGGGGCTTGAATAAAACTAATAGTTATTGCACAATATCCAGAGAATGCTTGACCTATGTTCATCAAAACTGCTATGCTGGTTACTTGAAAGGAAAGAAAGATACCAATTGATGTTGAGGTGAACATAACAAAGATCAAAGTAATGAAATTCATTGTACTTAATATCTATGGAATTCGTAGGCTTATATTAATTGGTATTCTTTGTTAGTCTTGATGAAAGATGGTTCATTGTGACTTTCTAATTAATAGATCGAAGGTAAAGGTCACAATGATGTTGCTAGCAAACGGAGATAAACATGATTTAATCTCTTATTTGGTAAGGCCATATGAGAATATGATTCTATTGATTATGGCTGAAAATTCTTGAGAAAATATTAATAAGTACAAACTCTTCAACAAATTGTAATTTTTTTGTTGAATGAATATTACAAGAAATCATGACCCAGCAGAAGATCTACAGTGTTTCTATAAAATGTAAACTTATACATGTTTTTTCCGACGACCCTCACAAATGCTTGCGTTTTTATGCTGTGGATACTTTTTGATATGATATGTATGCAACTTTACATGTAATAGATACACCTTTATGTATGTGGTTTGTATGTGGTTTTTTCTAGCTATTGCGAGGTTACTTTTTCATATGATGTGATTTTTTCTTTAAATGATGTGGGTATTTCTTGAAATGATGTGGATAAATTTTAATATTTGCAGTTATCGAGAATACACTGTTGGTGCCGGGATGAAGAATGTTTATCCGGTGATGCTAAGACATTGTTTCGTGACGAACCGGATAAACTTCCTCATGCCCATTTCCTACCGAGTTTCTCCATTTATGCAGTTTCTGTAATATTGTATTTTGAAAGCACTTCCTGTAAGTTGAAAGAGCTTTTAATGTAATGTATATCGACGAGTTTCTCACCTTATTCCGCTTGCATTACTGCATACGTTTTTTTACTGAAAGTTTTCAAATTGGTATTTGGTTTTACCGTTTGCGGTTTTATGTAGAAAATCGGAGAACCCAACGTGTTTGGCAAAGATGACCATCAAACAAACTCACATGAACCGGAAATTGATATTGAACATGGGTCACCTTAGTGAGAGGCGCGCATATTGGCATTTGTACGATTGCTTTACAGACATTCGCTGTGCCCCTCCACATGGACCACTTAATTGTCAGTAATTGCAGTGCAGACTAGCAGAGCGGCGGACGGTCGGCTGTCCGCTGTCATCAAAAGCAGGCACATTGTAGTCGTCGCAGTGGGAAAATAATAAGGTCAATTATCAATCAAATGGTCGTTAATACGCATTGTCTTTGTTAAGACGTATATTGAAAAAAAAAGAGTTCACTGATATCAGGAAGAGTTCTATGATTTATTATTAATTGATATATTCCTTTCGAGAGTCGAACTAAATGCCATGTAAACTGAAGCCATGCATACTTGCTTATAAGATTTATGTGCCTTATTATTGATTTAAAACGCTATATGGATGGTGAAAGGTTTGTTTAATGTTGGTCAATATTTTTGCACTTGTATATTATGGCCCATGAACATTTATTTCGATCAAATAATGACATAATGTTATTATTTTGAGTCAACCATTTTTTAAATCTCGAACGACGAAAATGGAAATTTATTAAAAAGTCTCTTTAACGTGGGATGCTCTCGAAACAGTGTATCCTTCACTGGTCTTTAGTGTTAAACAGAAATATATACGGTACATCTTGTAAAACATGTGAAAACGAACGAACAACATGTAACTACGACAGTTTCCTTACTTGAATGATTGCTTTTTCAGGAGGCAGCCAACGGTAACGAACACATGAAGTTAGATTTTGAGACAGCGTTGTATAAAATGAAGTATTTTCGACATATATAATTGAGTGTGTATCTTATAAGTGTAAGCTTCATTGGAAATTCCATTATCATAGACATGTTTTGTGGACCTAGTGGAGTGTGTCGACATTTGATTGCGAATTACGTAATACCGTTAGGGTCATCGTGGTTACACATTAAAATCCAGAGGGCGACAATGCGATAGTGCGATAGTACGATTGCGACAATGCGATAGTACGATGGCGACAAAGCGATAGTACGATGGCGACAATGCCATAGTACGATAGTACTACTATCGCGTTATCGCATTGTCGCCATCATACTATCGCACTGTCGCCATCGTATTGTCGCACTGTCGCATTGTCGTCATCGTACTTTCGCGTTGTCGCATTGTCGCCATCGTACTGTCGCATTGTCGCCATCGTATTATCGCATTGTTGCCATCGTACTATCGCATTGTCACCATCGTACCATCGCACTATCGCCCTTTGAATTTCAATGTGTAACCACAATGGCCCTAATGGTATTCCGTACCCGTAATCTAGGAAAAAATACGATGTGCGCATGGTTACCGGAAGGCGATAGACGACAATGTGACAGTACGATGACGACATTGCGACAATACGATGGCGACAGTGCGATAGTACGATGGCGACAATGCGATAACGATAAAACGATGACGACAGTACGATAACGCGATAATACGACGGCGAGAATGCAATGAAATGATGGCGACAGTACGATATGACTATCGCATTGTCACCATCGTACTATCACGTTATCGTTCTGTCGTTATCGTATAATCGTATTGTCGCCATCGTTCTATCGCACTGTCGCCATCGTATTGTCGCATTGTCGTAATCGTACTATCGCGTTTTTGCATTGTCGCCATCGTACTGTCGCATTGTCGCCATCGTACTATCGCATTGTCGCCCTCTGGATTTTAATGTGTAACCACGAGGGCACTAACGGTATTCCTTACGTATTAGAAACCTAATCCAATATAACTTGAAACGTTTTAAAATATGTTTTGAATACTTATTGAATACAGTTGCATGAACCGAAAAACCAAACGATCTTTTTTATAGTTATTGATTTTGATTGAGCTCAAAATGGATACATACCAGTAGAAATAAAAGGAATAAAAGATCATTGTGCAACTAATAGTCAAAACATACGAACAGACAAAGTGGAAACCAATTTTAAAAAAAACGAGGATAATATTTTATTGACAACAAGCATGAATCTGCTTACATGAGAATATTTACAGTTAAAAATACATGTACATGTACATACTTCGAAATGTATTTATAACCGACACGCTCAGCTCCTTTCGCTCACATCGTTGAAACAATTAGACGAAACATATGCACTCAAAGTTTTGTACGAAAGTTTTGTTTTCGAATAATAATTGTGTACCGATTATACAATGACAGCACGTTCAAATAATACAATGCTAATGTGTAGACACCATACAGTAATAGAGTTTAAATATCATATATTGCAGTGACATTGTGTTCACATCACACAGTGATAGTGTGTCCACATCATGCTGTTTCAGTGTGAATGCCTCATACAATGACAGTGTGTACGCATTATAGTTTATACAGTCAAAATGCGTTCACATAATACTATGTCAGTTGGTACAAATCATTTCAAGAACAAAACCGCTTCTATTTATACAGACACGCAATAATGTCGCGTCAGCTCGAATTGTGCTTAAACTGCGATGTGTAATAATTGATGATACAGTTCCAACTGTTTTTGCGTAACAGCGTTATTTTTAATATGGCGACAGAAAAAAAACGTTATTTGTAGGTGCAATTGAAATCTTTCATTACTAAAAATCATCTATTTTTTATTTATGAGCAAACACGAGACGACAAAAACGAGACGAAAAAACATTTCGTGTTATTGCCATCATTTCATTGCATACATTACAATCATATGATAAAACTTAAGCATTAAAAATGTTACAATAAACATGTTTTTAAAAAGTTCTTGAGGATTCTTCCCTCATATATTTAAATTTCCCTTCGCTCATATGAGTTATGTAAGGTTCTTCTCTCATATAAAGTATGTAAGGTATTGCCTCATATAAGTTCAGAAGTTTTCTTTCCTCATATAATGTTTGTAGGGTCTTCGCATATACTTTTAGATGGTTCTTCAATGGAATGAAATCTTGATGGTTCTTCCTTCAGATACGTTTCAGATGGTCTTTGCCTATAAACATTATGGGGTGTTATTAAAAATCTTGAGTTCTGTAGGGGTTTTCCTTCCTACAAGCTCTGGATGGTTCTTTCCTCATGGTTCTTTTTATGGGTTCTTCCCCCATATAAGTTTTTAAGGATTATTCCTCATATATGCTGTGGATTGTGCTTTCCTTATATTAATTTTGAGGGTATTTACCTATATTCGTTCTATATTTGGTCCTGAGGGTTCTTCCATTACATAAGTTCTTCCTTATAAAGGTTCCAGATGGTTCTTCACTCATGTACGTTTTGGACGGTTATTCACTCACGTTTTTGAGTAGCTTTGTTTACTGAAATAATTTGGAGGTTTCTAGCAACGGTTCTATTAGCATTTAATTCATCTTTTGAGCATTACCATTGAATGTCACACTGCGTTCCAGCACAGGGTACAAGAAAGTCATGAGATATCACCATCTGAAGTAGTAATTCTCATTGATTTCAAGAGAATTACTTACCTTATTACGTTTTGCGGGATCGTAAAAACACTGTGTATGCTCGACATGATTGGTTGCTTACCAAACATCAAATAAAAACGGTTATCGTCACATGGATAGGGAACTAAACCCGTTTTGTAGAAGCACTACAGTTCGACTCTCAAGAACGATAACGCAATATAAATTAAACGACTCTCCTCACAATGGACTACATGCATATCTACTGGTAACATTCATAGTAACATCAAAACTGGGCTGTTATGGTGATAACATATGTAACCATAGCTAGCTTAAAAAGTATCCACACATGGAGAGTTTTATAATGACATGGTTATTTATGGCTTTCAACGTGTTTTCTTATGACATTACAAACTTTACAATGTTTGCTCATTCCAGATGCAGTGAACACTTAGAACGTTATTTGAAAATTCTAAACATTTTCAAGACCTACTAACTGTAATAAACTGTAATATAAAATTGCAATTAAATTAGTTTTTGTTAATATTTTGGATAATTATTGTTATCAAACACACACATTTACAATGATATAAATTACTTATTCGTCGCAAAAGGGAATTATTTTCTTTCAAGCTGAAACACCCAATCTCGACGTAACTACAGCATGATGTTCTAGTAGTGACAATATACAACTACAGCATGGTGTTCTAGTAGTGACAATATACAACTACAGCATGGTGTTCTAGTGGTGACCATATACAACTACAGCATGATGTTCTAGTGGTGACCATATACAACTACAGCATGATGTTCTAGTGGTGACCATATACAACTACAGCATGATGTTCTAGTGGTGACCATATACAACTACAGCATGATGTTCTAGTGATGACCATATACAACTACAGCATGATGTTCTAGTGGTGACCATATACAACTACAGCATGATGTTCTAGTGGTGACCATATACAACTACAGCATGATGTTCTCGTGGTGACCATATACAACTACAGCATGATGTTCTAGTGGTGACCATATGCAACTACAGCATGATGTTCTAGTGGTGACCTTATACAACTACAGCATGATGTTCTAGTGGTGACCATATACAACTACAGCATGATGTTCTAGTGGTGACCATATACAACTACAGCATGATGTTCTAGTGGTGACCATATACAACTACAGCATGATGTTCTAGTGGTGACCATATACAACTACAGCATGATGTTCTAGTGGTGACCATATACAACTACAGCATGATGTTCTAGTGGTGACCATATACAACTACAGCATGATGTTCTAGTGGTGACCATATACAACTACAGCATGATGTTCTAGTGGTGACCATATACATCTACAGCATGATGTTCTAATGGTGACCATATACAACTTCAGCATGATGTTTTAGTGGTGACCATATACAACTTCGCCGTCTCATTATCATAGCAGTCTTTGCAAACATGTTTTGTAAAAAGTAAGAAATGTGATGTCAAATATTTTTTTCACTAAATTCATATTTCACTTCTCGCATTAGTTTGTTGTTTTATCGTGATAGAAAACAAGTATTAATACACGATAAAATGTATAGTTCACAAAATTAGTACGATAGACAGATTTAGTCTAATTAGACAAAAAGACTTTCGGTTTCTCTTCTTTAAAAGATAAACTATCCTTTTCAATTAACAGATGCTACTTAGGAAGTTGTGGAATAAGAAGTATTAATGTATGACACACACGTCCAATCACACGCATGCATGGACATAGTTTGAAAATATTACCTTTTGCAATGCTTATACCGAGAATTAATTGGCATTATTTTTTTAAGCTACTAGCCAGGGTCGGGCTACCAGCTTGCGAATTAAAACTATTGTTCTGTTACCTTTGTAACTATTTTTGTATTGGAGAAATATAAAAGAATAAGGATGAACAAAATACATACCTTATTATGTTTTTATTTACAGTTAATGTTTGATAAAAAGTGTAATAATGGGTCTTCAAACATCGCCATTTAATTATTGTGGTGTCTTAGTCACTGACATTCCGATCTGATATATCAGTTACTCTGTTAAAGGAAGTCTGGGAAAAATGTTATAGAACTCTTGATTAACACTTTCTACACACATATCTAAACAAGAGACAGATGCCTCACCATACAGGGCCTTAACACAGGATATGTTGGCAACACAACTGACCATACGAGTTAATCTTATCATATAAGTGTGACTGAGCCACTTAAATAAGTTTTTAGTTGACACAGAATTATTCACTTCTGTTAAATCATCGTTATAGTAAATGGGTTTAGAATATGATAATATTATTACTAGTGATGTCACGATGATCGAATAACATCGATTAATCGTTGTTGGATGAGAAAAACACCGATAATCGATTCTCTTCCCGGAAAATGGATGTCGCTGATTTTTCAATCGGGGACCATTTAGTGTCCAATGCCAATTTAGTGTGAACGTGACCTTGACCTTAGATCTAGTGACCACAATTTCAATAGGAGACATGTACTGTCAAACGACAATGAACATGGGTAGTATCAAGCCAATCATTCCCTCCGTTCACAATTTATTGATCGGAAACAATTTTCACTCTCAGTGTGACAGTGATCTTACCCTTTGAACCAATGACCCTATTTTAATAGGGGTCATCTGCTGTCCAAGGTCAATTTACATGGGAAGTATCAAGCCAATCGGTGAATCAGTTGACGAGTTATTGATCGTAAACGATTTAACACTTAGTGTGACAGTGACCTTGACCTTTGATCTAGCGACCTAAATTTCAATAGGGGACATATACTGTCAAACGACAATGCACATGGGTAGAATCAAGCCAATCGTTCCCTCCGTTCACAAGTTATTGACCGGAAACAACTTTCACTCTTAGTGTGACAGTGATCTTACCCTTTGACTCAGTGACTCTATTTAATAGGGGTCATCTGCTGGCAAAGGCCAATTTACATGGGAAGTATCAAGCCCATTGTTCAATCCGTTCACAAGTTATTGATCGGAAACGAACTGGTCTACCGACAGACCAACAGACCGACCAATTAACCGAACGACATCCAGCAAAACAATATACCCCCTCTTCGAAGGGGGGCATAATAAAGGTAATGCAATGTAAATGTCAATCTCACAATAATACCTGTGTACTTGAAGTAGAACGAAAAGGCAAAATTTCTGACCCAATTTCTGAGCGTTCTAAATCTCTAACGACTATCGAAGCTGTGATTCTTCTGCGACAAGGTGCCTAAGCCACATCTAGTTTGTCGCAGATTCGCCACTTTTTCCTGGCTTGCGTGGACATCTTAAATGCAGTATTTTGCTATTTCCCTTTTGAGTCGTGGGATTTTCATAAAGATGTAATGTCAGAATTATTTTATAAATATATGGCATTGAATCAGTATGAACATAAGTATTAACCAATGTTCTGTATATTTGTTTCTTTTTTCAAATGTTTATCGTCTGTAAATATCAAAATAACGTAGCATGGAGATTACTCATTAAGGAAGGATTTTGAGTTACTTATAAAATATAAGGGAAGAAATATTGTTGGTTTTTTATACGAACGTATCGAGTAATGATAAATCACAATATTTACCTGTTTTTGTCGTATTTTCGATCAGCAAAACGATAATGACTGTGCCAAAACATTTTACCAAAACAAGCTGCATTAGTTACGATCGTTCTATCAAGTGATTTCACGCGATTTCTATAACCACCACTCAAAAAGGACCCACTACTCAACAAAAACAAGTAATAAACACATTGGAATTTCTTGTTAAGATGTGTTAATTGACAGACATAAGTTATGTTTCGAAGTGGGGAAAGTAGCAGCATACTGAAATACCATAGTTCCCATGCGAATTTAGTCTGTATGATGATAAGTGTCTGAAAATAAATTTGAGTAGTTATAAAAAAAATCCACAAGTAAGTAAAAGCACTCAGTACCTTGATCACTGTCCTGTGATCATTTTAAGGATGACAGAGTAATCCTTAACGGTAGCAACTAGCGTGTTTAGTAAATGCATCATCGGTAATATGATTTCTTGTTTATTGTGTAATCAATAAAATTGTTGTTTCTTATTGTTTCATGATAAATGGTAGTACAAAACCAAGATGTTTTGATTTGTTTAAAACATACAAAGTATGTTACTCGCGAGGAATTCTTTCGAATAAAATGCATATTATGCTGTATTATACTTGTTTTTCAGTCAGTCATTGAATTGTTTATGATAAAGTCATTGATTCCACACTTTTTAAAAAGATATTATCACTTTCTTAGTTCCTTAATTTCTTCCTAAATATATCTTGTAAGCTGTGTTTTAGTATTACTAATTGTGTTACTTTTCGTTCATGTGCAAATAAGTGATATGATGTGTTTTGTATCGCAATACATTACTATTTACCTTTCGATGTTTGGACTGAATATACTAACATCATTTACATGATTATGCTAAAGGCTAAGCTTAGAAAGATGATGACGTACATGTTAATAAAGAATAAGGTCATATGATTACCAAAATATCTATGTTTGTTGTATGTGTTATTGGAAGGAATAAAAAAATATGAATGATAAAACATATTGCTTGTTAGCATTCAAATCGTTACTTTACAGCTACAAACGTAGTTCATGCCGTTTATACTGTGATTTTTGAATTGCTATAAAATGGCTTGTTTTTAGTGGCACAAAACTTTGTTGTATTGGCTACAAAATGACTAGATTTTCATAGTGGCGAAAGAGTTTTAAACTTGGCGACAATAGTTGGCGAAAGAAACAACAACCTTAATACCCTGAAAGAGACCTGTATTTATACAATATTTCAAATGAAAAACAAGTCTGTTGTCCTAATACATAAGAAATTGATAATACTGTCAAATGAAATTTGACACATCACTTTGTTTTGATTATGCTTAATCAGTCTGTGATATTATCAACAGCTTTAGTCAGCTTCACTTGAATTAAGAAATTAGATGAGACAACCTGTTTCCTGGGTAGAAACAGTACTTGGTGTCTTTAGGGTGATCTAAAGAACGCTCCCATTTAAAGCATCGATACCCAGACCTCCCACTCGCTAAACGGACACCATATCCACTAAGCCGCAGCCACCAAGCAAGCTTTGAATTCCTAAGGCAAAAAACAAATACCACAAAAGCACATAATTTTACTATGGTAGATCTAAAGGCTTTGAAGATCTAAAGCACTTTTTTCAGCAAGCAAGAATTTTTTAATATTTTTGTTTGGCTTTATTCTTTTTGTGTGCACATTAATGTCCATATAAGTATTACAGTGCATTGTTTTCAACAAAGCTTTTGCCCTTATCTTAGGTAGCGCCTTTTTTATCATATTAATAATATGTTAAAGCGTCTGTCGAGAAAGATCTACAACACTGTTCGATAAGCGTCTATGCAATGAGTGCTCAAGGGCGATAAACCTCTACACTGTTGAATAATCGTCTATGTGAAGGCATTTCGGACATTTTGCTTAGTTCGGAAATGAAACAAAAAAGCACACTGCCGATCGGGCTACCGTCCTGGAATTTTCACTAGACCGACGGAAAAATCAATCGACTAGGTTGAACGGGTTGCGTCCAATACTTGCGGCTTCTCTTCATAACGGTAATATGAATATAATATTTGCTCGATATTAAAAGATTTTTGATATGTGTCTTCATGTATGCAATTGGTCACTTACCTGTTTAAATGTGGTGACACTGTGGTGATAATTTCTTGCTGATGCAGGAGGCTTTTTAAAATATTTTAATACTATTTTAAATTTATTTTTCACAATTATCGCAATGTTCATACTTTGTATGAGTCTACATCTTAACAATTACCCATGTCCATAACATCAAGAGTGTTTCTTTATTGCGAAAATGTAAGGCTATTATACAGTAAAGTCAGCAATAAGTTTTATATCAACACTTACGTAAATATGATGACTACTTGTTATTAATGCATGGGAAAACCATGGCAAAGCTTATTTGACCAATCAAATTCGGTCTTGGCCAGTGTAGCCCTTTTGTTCTTATAAGACTGTGGCGTGGTAATCCAGTGTGGTCAAAATTAACAACCCACCTTCACCCCTTCTCCGCCAGAAGGTTTTGACTTCCGTTCTATGTATGTTTTTTCGGGTTTGTAAAACACATTTTTATATTATTTTACTGTTATAAGCATCTAAGATGTGTCTTGTATTGTGGTGAACTTTCTTTACTTTAGCCACATTGACCTTTAATTAAGTTAACATAAGACACTGGTTCAACTTTTAATCATTTTTAATTTCAAGTTTTTGATTCTCAACAAATCACTTTCCTTTTACATAAAAAATTCACTTTTCTTATTTAACACTATTTTAATATAATAAATCCAACTTTTGAAGGTTAACTTACAATCCTTTTTCTTTAATGCCTTTTCTCGTTCTCCCCTGTCCAAGCACATGGCGTGGTATTTATACAATATTTTCCCGCCAACTAACTAACATGCAAGATAAACATGAATTACATGAAAAGTGCTATATGGAGCAATATAAAATAGTACAATTTTCCCGCCTTAATATGATTTTACCGCCAAAATAACTAGGTCAAATATGGAGCAAAGACATATGTTGTTACATAACAGGCGGATCAAAGTGTCTATATACATATCAGACGGAGCAAATTTACATAACAATATCAATGTTTCATACATACAAAATCGTGGCATTCACGACATGTATACTTATTTTGGGCGTGTTTTTACCGCCCACATCACATTTAAATTCACAAATTCATGTTTTGTATGTGTGTACATGTGTATATGTATATACTATATATCGCAAATCTATGGTTCCCACCAGCGTAGATTAAAAAATTACGACGGTTTGTTGAAACAGTGAAGAGAATATGTGTTGTTGAGTGTTCTCTAGCCATGTATTGCTGTTATGCAATAAAACTGGGAACGTGTTCTTTACTCTGCTTACATTTATGATAGAGAATACTGGGTTAGTTTTAAATACATAGAATTTTACTTAGCCAGGCTTATAAAACCTTAATAACTAGCATGGCGTGTGGTTCAAGTTTTCATACCAATAAAAATAAAGTTACCAGTATTCAATATTTACTTGGTATTCTATTTACCCCATCCATGGTCTATTTCTTCATGTCTAAAAATACAAAACAAAATACAACTACACTAAATATGTAATAACGTCTTGTAAATTAACAAAATAACGTATATTTAACTAAATTGAGACAATTGCAACCCTTGAATAAATTAAAATAATAACCGTGTTCGAGTAACACAATTGCGATCTTATTAATAAGTAAGATAAACAACAATTGAGTGTTTTAATTGCAAAACCATGGCAATGCGTATTATACATACAGACATTTAAATATCTAATTCAGTTAATGCTATTATTTATTACCCGCTTGTACACATGTTTTACCGAAATTCCTACTACACTTACTTTTATCGAAATAGAAATAAACCTTTACCTCAAATGTACGGTTAAATGGACAATTATTAATAATTTAGTTAACCAATATTTGCGTATAATATTATATTTTTATAATCAACATGTGCACTTTTGACATTCAAAATAGTAACCTAAACTGAACAAGACATCGTACGATTGCTATATTTCCAATAAATGTCAATGTAAATATCGTAGCATAATGATTCACGTATAATCAAATCACATCTTTTCGCAAGCAGTACCAATGCGCTCAAGCCATAACAATACGGTTATTCTTGAAAATATTCTACACTCCAATGAAAACATACTTTTAAATTTCTCAAATATGGACAATAGCTTTCCGAATAGACTGCAACGTTATTTTAACAATTAATTTTATTTTATTAATCATATTCACAATCTCGTATATTTTTTTATTTTTCATGTGCTTGAAAGTTGAATATACAACATGGCTGTCCGTTTTTCATTGGTCTCTGAACAGCTGTTAATTTTACCGCACATCCAAGCCTAGTCTAAGTTCTGGGAATGACACAATAACCATGTTCTAACCGCGGCTAGTCTGTTCAATACTGTGCATGTGAGACACCTGAGAAAGCTTAATGAATAATCACACGAGTTTTGACTATCTGTTCATTTGCACAAACGAATAACGCGTTCAATACTACCACATGAGTCGTGTCGATTGATGTCACGTGGTTTGCACTGTTATGTTAAGAGACTAACTGCAATATGATCTAAGCGTTTATTGTTTAACTTATGACAACAAATATTATTTTCCGTATAGAACCGAAACTCATCGTCTGTTGAGGGAAGTTCGTTTACCAGATCTATAAGGGTCATATACAAAATCGCCGTTGTTTTCAAGTAGTTTTTTATTTGCATGTGCTCTGTAACGAAGATCCCACTAAGTCTTTCAATTAGTAAACTATTTATAAGAGTCATCCAACAATTCAAAGCTAAACTGGGAAGATTTTCAGAAAAGTCTATACAGTACGAAGATTTTTTAATGTGGAATTGTAAAATCATTTCATAGGATATTCATTCGGTTCAACTGTCCCGCCCGAACGATACAGTATTAATATAATAGTATGAATGTTGAGACGCGTGGACGGATCCGGGATTTTGCCGCAAAAGATTCAAAGCATTTCCGGAAAGTATTATTTAAATGTAACACAAATCACAAATATAAAAAAATATAAAAACGTACTGGCTAAACAAGTATCGATGCCTTTCTTAGTCAATTGACGTCAAGAAATCTTAGCAAAGTTCCGTTGCTTTCTTGACAATTGCAAAATATTAATTATCTTTTGCTAATTGTATAGCTTTATAACAAAAAAATATGACACTCGCCAAAGGCTCCCTTTCTAACAAAATTCCTGATCTCGTTTAATGAAATATGATATGGAATTACAACTCCTGTCAGATCATATATATGGTTTGAGGCAGTTTGGAACAAGATCGATTGACATGGTTTAAAAAGTTTCCAAGAAGTTTTAAGATGGATCGTTTAATCGTTGCGCATTCTGATCTCAAATGAATTACCTTTGAGTATTTTATACATTCTGAGTGAGTTTTCTATATCATTCGCATTTTAATTCATGAATTTTACAGTATTCCAATAGTTTTCTTTCAGTAGCAGTATGAATGGCAACCAACTTGCCATTTCGATAGGTCGCATGAACGACGACGAACTCCTACAAGGAACAAACAATCGAAGTACTTGAAATACTTTTACTAGTTTAAGTCACTCTAAACATGTAATGCCGCATGCTTATCTTATCAAGGTTTCCGAAAATCTTTTTAATTTGATTGATTTTCGAGAGCACTTCAACAAATGAATCGTGAAAAATCATGAATGTCAAAGGAAAGTTGCAGTGTGTTTTTAAATAATACGTCTATATTAAAATTAGAATAAAACAAAACACGATTGGTTGCAGAGGCATTTTTTCACGTTTAACAAGTACTTATAATAACAAATTTCAATTTGATTGTTGTTGATTGTACTCCAATAGATAATTGTGGAGTGATTTTAATTTATCTGTTTTGTGATTATGCGGATAATTCAGCACGAGTGATATTGTTCCAATAAAAGATGGAAGTCCGAAGCATCCCAAAGTTGTATATCAAAGCGATAAATCAAGATGAGACGGCATATGCTGTAAGTCATTTAACGTTAACATTGTTTAAGAAATGGACTTCCAAATGTGGTGGATGTTGGCCAGTTTCGACCTCGGCCGAGATTTCATTGGGACAAATGTCTTACCAAATTTCATAAAAATTGGACATTAAATGTGATCAAAAGAGTGTTAAGGTTACAGTATACTGAATACTTTTGGTGTTCAAGGCTATACCCTCTGTGTGTGAATGTCAGAGTTTATTTACAGGTCTCGCTGCGTCTTCACGACAGCCTTATGTGCGGACCTGCCCCTGTGACCCTTCAGGGGAAAATATTTTAATTTTGAACCAAAGTAGGTCAAATTTACCCCAACGGCTCGGGCTTTCGCCAAAGGTTTATTATTATTAATATTACTATTTTTAATACAAATACACCAGTGCACAGTGGCCAATGAGACCTTATCGTTCACTGGTATAAAATAAATAAATTAAAAAAAACAACATAAAAAAAACAGGAGGAGAATTATATTACAATTATAAAAAACGTTAATCATAGTAGAACCGTTATAATATAAAATAGATAAATGATTAGGAATATCTTTCGTTAAGTGTGCAAATTTTGTCCTATTATAACCATAATAAGTATTGTTATCATCATCATCATTAACCCCAACTTCATAATCATCACTAACATTAACATAACCATCATTCTCATCATAACCATTATTATTTTTTCGCTATACCCTCTAAAAAATGGAACGTCATTTATTGGAAGACACAATTCTCTCTATGGGCACTTGCCATGACTTTATTTTTGGATATTTCTGTGTGCATGTGTAGGGAAAACAATGTTGTATACTACAAATTCAGTGATTTGCTTTTAGGTTGGAGACTACATGAGACTTTGACGGATGGCCGGAAACCATCATAAACTGGAGTTAAGCCGATAAAAATATGGCCTTAAAACAGTGACCGTTGATTCGCGTCGAGTTCTTTCTTACATACTGCCAATCTCTTGCACTACGGTTACATTACATTCACCTCTGTGTTGGGCTCAGAACGGACTATTGCTACGAAAGCGTCTCATTCATGTCATCATCATTCCAAGCGTTCATCATTGAGGTTACAGTATACTAAACAATATCTTGCACGACGGTTACATTGCATTCACTGCATTAAGGAAAACCATCTCATGCCATGATATCTTATATCAGTCTTAATTCATTATTATAAAATTGATATGGTTTTTTGATGTTAAGAAACCAACATACATACACACGTCGAAGCAATTCCTTACGTCACTCAATAGAAATTATGTTCAATTGTTTACATTTGTGAAGTGCGTGGAATGATTCCATCTGCGTAAATGGGCAATAAAATAGTTCCAAAGAGTTGCATTAAAACTCGAAAGTTTTTGCACGAGTTATCGTAAATTTAAAAGTCATATTTCTTAATTAAATGCATGCGACCTTAAATATCCACTCAAATATACATTGAATGCGTTTGTTCGGTATTACCTATTTGATAGGCAAAATGGCAATCTGAGCATTTCGCAGAGTTGTATGTGATAGCAAGGAACGACAACTCTGCGTGGAGACTGATATACTGCATGACCTATCTTTTTTACTGTTTAAATCAATTCGGCTCGGTATGCTCTTTAAGAAAAGGTATGGTTATGAGGGTGTCTACGCGCAAAAGTTTGACTATTTTTCGTTGAAGTTGTTGGTTTTACATTGAATTTGATAAGGAAATCTTTTGGTATATTGTGACCTTAACTAACTTCATGTTAAAATTAAATTTTGTCTGCCAGTACAAAATATGACTGGGAAAGCTGGTTTTTGGTCATTTCTTAGCAAAAGAGAAGAATTTAAGTGCATTAAATAAATGAATTCAGATTATTTGACCTGGAATAGTTGTTTTTCAAGTTGACCCCCACTCTTATATAGCCGAATAAGGGCTTACTTGCTTTCCGACCTAAATTCAAACGCATATTGTTGACCATGTAGCGTTAATGCGCTACATGAAGTCAGAATTCAACGCCAGGGACTCCGTGATCCAGTAACGCAACAATAGCTTGTGCGTAAAGCATGAACATTCAAACTGAGCCCAATTTCACCGACATGGAATGGCGGACATTTTTACAGTTTGGACAGTGCAGCAGACGCTTAACTGAGCCAGCCTTCATATTTAGCACAAGCATGAATATACATGTAACAAGCTTTATCACTTCATATTATTCATAGAAATACACTTAAAATACATAAATGCATGTTGTTTTTTTCATTGTATGTCTATTTCTATTGGGTATTTTGACTTTTTCAGGTACATGAATGTCTGCGACTAACCGAGGGCCACTGGATAAGGGTTGCTGATGGCAAAACAGGTAATAATACTAAATTATTATCATGTACACAAGCAAATAAGCATATTCATGATGCTTATGGTGTGCAATACTGTCATAATCATGTTTGTAGTCACTCAAACCCTTGCCGTCGTGCAATTCCCCGTGCAGTTTGTATCGATAGTTCCGCGTCCTGACACGTAAAGCACATGCTTTGTTGGCAGCGGAAGTTGGCACTTAACAGGTTTATCCTTGTTCCGGGATCATGTATGCAGTACAGCTGACTTGATTTGCTATTTGTAACCCTACACTTAGCTTGTGTTTGGTATTGTTTTCTCCACAATATGCCTACAGCCATGGTTCCGGCTTGAAAGGATGTCGCGTACGACTTAAACATACGATTTTTGTAGCAAGTGTCCCCTTAATCATTTACCTCAAAGGGAACTTTTTGCCAAAATTTGGCACTTTCAGCAACCAGTTTTGTTTTTTATTTGGTACATGATTCTCTTATTCAGTGATTTAAGGGAAGTATTAGCCTTATTTGCTTGTCTTTGCATACAAAGGGGACATGGATCAATGATATTTGTTTTGTTGAGCATTCTGCGGGAAGCTGTGTCCCCAGAAGAAGTACTAGAAATCCCTTTCATGAAGCCTGCATTGATCTGAGCTGCCTTTCTGCCCCTGTTACTACATGGGACCTCATTTCTAAGCTTATAATGCTTGCCTACATATATGTATCTTGTTAGCTTAACCTTTGCTTCCAATCTAATAACCCAAAATGAGCATTTTTTCTTCCGCTCGGTTATGAACGCCCATTTTGACCAGATTGCCACCATAAAAATAGTCAAAAGTATTTATTTTGTGCACAAAATATGAAATTTTGTATTCTCTTGAACCTCTAAATGAGAGCTGGCAGTTCATATTGACCATCTGCTGAAGTTTAAAGGCACCCATGACATTATATGCTAGAATATATCATTGGTGGCTGGTAAATAAATGGGCTCCGAGCGACAAGGCGCTTTCAAGATTTCACACTTTTATTGGTGTGAAACAACCAGTTTTTGGAAGCTGATTGATCTTTACACTTTAAAGTTACTTTGATCTCACATTTTGACTAATTAATTCATTGTCTTGGATGAAATTGGATTTTTTTGGCAATGAAATTGACATTTTTGGGGTGATTAAAAAAAAATACACAAAAAAGCATTATCAAAATTGCTTAGAATGAAAATGTCTAACAAAGTCATTCTTTCCTCACCACACATAAGACCCACGGGCATGTTTCTTTGTTGTTTTTTTGTATTCTGTCGCAGGTATTGAAATCAAAAGCTTTAAATCTTAAAGGAACATTTAAGCTTTTAGAGGCTCCAAATGGCCTTCTTTGGACCGAAATCACCCGCGTTTGAAAATATGGAGCAGAATGGCCAAATGGACAGATAAACCAGCCAAACTTGACACATTAGTGCAATATGCATGGGAATGTAATAATATGCAAGAAAAAAACACATTTAAATCAGAATAAATTTTTCTTATAGGTTACAGTATACTGAATACTTTTGGTGTTCCAGGCTATACCCTCTAAAAAATGGAACGTCATTTATTGGAAGACACAATTCTCTCTATGGGCACTTGCCATGACTTTATTTTTGGATTTTTCTGTGTGCATGTGGTAGGGAAAACATTGTTGTATACTACAAATTCAGTGTTTTGCTTTTAGGTTGGAGTCTACATGAGACTTTGACAGATGGCGGGAAACCATCATCAACTGGAGTTAAGCC
>NC_068361.1:74739320-74766820 GCF_020536995.1 Dreissena polymorpha | reverse complement strand
CGTATTGCATAAATACACCATTGTCTTTGTTCGTTTATGTTCCTCGAACCAAGCAAATACTTTGTGGTTATACCGCGAAATGAAATGAATCCATCTCCACTTTCGGTTTGGATGGTTGTGTAAACACAGTTTCTGTTTCAAAAGTGGACAATTACGTGGTAAAGTAATGTTTGGAAAGTCAATCGTATGGATAATAGGTCAAAATGTTAAAGGACTTTGACAGTGCTCTTGATATTAAAATTTCTGCAGGAAGTATGGCGTTAGTTCAACGCGCGTCGTATACAGCCGTATAACAAAAGACGGATCACTTTTTGGAAGGTACATTATTATTATTTGTATTATTATTATTATTATTATTACTATTAACTTCGAACATGATTGTTACAGTATGCGACTTACCTACTTATATACGTGTGCATTTCTGCAAAGTAGTTGTGATCATATATTATGTAAATGCATTGTCACGTGATACAGCGGACAGCTCTCATTTCGACAATAAAGTTCTGTATTATGATGTTTAGGTCTTTGTCAACCCGTTATAGCTGAAAGTAACCATTCGACAGTGATTTTAAATGATAAAAGTTATTCAAAAATACGTCAATTTTCTAATTAAACGTTTCAAAAACTTCAAATAAATGTAAAAATAAAGTTACCAATACAACCAGGTATGAAAATCTTCCGAAAAAATTCTGATTGTCGATTACTTCAATTGTAAAGGGACTTGTTCACAGATTGTCGAAACGACAATGATTAAGTTTGTGACAATGATTCAAAAAAGAAAATGAACATTATAAATCAAGGAGCAAAAACCGAGTATGGCGTAGACATATAATGAAAATACAGCTTTGTTTATGATTTATCATCATTTGAAATCGATAGAATTATAAACGTTAATTAAGCGAAACGATTGAATAATTAAAAATGATTATGTTCATTTCGTTTAACTTTGATACACATGGTGAATCACTAATACAGTATAAAACGAGTGTCAGGCTTGGTAGCAAAGCGGTTTAAGCAACAGTCATTTAATCAAAAGGGCACTTTTTCGAGTCCAGCTACCAACATACTTCTTTTTCCTTCTTAAAATCTATTCCTCTCATTAAATGGTACGATACGGGTTCGTGCTAAAAGATATAGCCATTAAAGGCATTAAGTGACACACCTATAAAGTATTCTTTCCTGTAAACAAGTCCCTTTAAGTACTGAAATCCTCTTTTATCAATAACCTTCTTATGTGCACGGTATTACATCTGAAAAGAATCATACCATATAAAATATGATAATCATACAACTGTTGTTTTTTTCTTGCAGACCTGGGAATTACACCATCTTATACATGGGTAATATAATTGCCAAGGATCCTGATTTTTGGTGTTCTACCAAAGATCCGGGTCCAGAAAGACATAACGCATATTGGATGAGCTACGTACCTGATTCTAAGTTTCTTTCGGAGCTGTCCATACCCGGCACACACAACACTATGAGTTATGCTTATGATGGAAAAATCACTGGACTATGGGTTAGGTGTCAGAGTTTGTTATTGAGCATTCAGCTGAATATGGGAGTAAGATTTCTTGACATAAGGTGTCAGGCTTCCGATGGTGATATGTTACTCAAGCACGGGGGATATAACCTTGGTAAGCTGACAGATACATTGACCGGCTGTGTAAACTTTCTTCAAACGTACCCAAGTGAATGTGTTATCTTAAGGATTGCACAAGAAAACAGTAGTCTAGAGGGACTTGATTTTAGGGATGCGTTGGAACCCTTCTTGGACAGGTTTTCGAGTCATATTCTAAAAAGAAGATCAATGCCAACCCTTGGCGAAGCAAGAGGGAAGATGGTTATTCTGGCAGACTTTGATATCAAAGATACCGATGACATGATGAAGTATGGAAATATGACAAATGGAAATATGATCATCTGTGACAACTCTAAACCAGACTCATTCTCACAAAAGATGGACGGCATAAAAGCTAACATAGAGAAAGCCTCCGAAACTACAAGGGATAAGAAACAAATGTACATTACGTTCACATATAGATATACATGGTTAGGAATTGAATGCCCTCAAGAGATAACACGACGATCAAATCCTACATGGCATTATTTAGTCAGAAATCACAACGGTTGCCTTGGTATTGTTGTTATGGACTTTCCGGGATATAAAGTTATTCGAGACATTATCAATCACAACGGGGATTATCCTCTTGAGATTGCATATTCTAGAAATCATATAGTACATCGTTTAAAAGTGAGATATCACATTGGTGGTCGTTTCATTAACGATTACAACTGTATTTGTCCTGTCGAGATTACACCTTCTACAAATCCTAAAGTTGCCTTGGCATGTTTGGCATGGACTATCCAAGCAGTGCCGGAGAACGTGGAGGCCCAAAGGAAATGAAACGTTTTGGGCCCACGCCACATTCACCTAGTAGCCTACTAGAACGCCGGTGCTAAGTCGATTTCACTCGTTTAAATTAGCCTACCAGTGCCAAGGCTGGCAAACATAAAATGTGACAATGTTCTTTTGTATGTATTCTTGGCTTTGATAAGTCATTAGATAAGGCTAAGTACGTAGGCCTAAGTAAAAAACAATATTTCGTCAGTGTCTCATGGGGCCCCTAAATATTGCGGTGCCCATAGGGAGATGCCTACTCTACAAATTTAGAATCGTCTTAATATTATGTTGTTTATTTTCTTGTTTTTCTTTTTCTTTTTAAGAGCAATATTTAACTTTTCATTTTATTTCGTAGTTTAACTTAACCTTTATACAAATGTTTTGTGTTTAACTAAACGTAAGAATTGTGTTTTGATTTATTATTCCAATTATTTTAAAACTTTAATAACATTTTCAAAAACCCTAAAATCAACTTAATAACAAAACCAGTTGTTGATGAAGCCCAATGGAAATATGGAATTTCTTTCCAAAACTCTTTTCAAATAAAGAACAATATTCCGAAAAAAAATATCAGTTTGTAAATCCATGCTGAAATGAAGCGAAATTTCAGTGGAGAACATTTTGTTTAACCCTTTCCATGCTGGGAAATTTGTCGTTTGCTAAAATGTCGTCTGCTGTATTTCTAAAATAAGCATTTTCTTCTATTTTTTTCAAAGAATATTATCAGAATAGCAAACAGTTTGGATCCTGATGAGACGCCACGTTTTGTGGCGTCTCATCTGGATCCAAACTGTTTGCAAAGGCCTTCAAAATTCGGTTCCCGCACTGAAAGGGTTAACTTTAATTGTTTGAATCATCTGTTGTATTATGATGTACTCTTATATTATTTTTATGCCCCCGGTAAGTTGAACTATCCGTAAGTATGTCAGTGCGTCAGTATGCGTGTATGTGTGTATGTCAGTCTGTCCGTCCGTCCGGATAAAAACTTGTACGTTGGCCATAACTTTTGCATTATTGAAGATAGAAACTTGATATTTGGCATGCATGTGTATCTCATGAAGCTGCACATTTTGAGTGGTGAAAGTTTAAGGTCAAGGTCATCTTTCAAGGTCTAAGGTAAACAAAAAAAAGCGGCATTCTCATGAAGCTGCACATTTTTAGTGGTGGGAGTTCAAGGTCAAGATCATCCTTCAAGGTCAAAGGTAAAAAAATATTATTTTTTTTATAGCGGCGTTCTCATGAAGCTGCACATTTTGAGTGGTGGAAGTTCAAGGTCAAGGTCATCCTTCAAGGTAAAAGGTCAAAACAATTTGTTGTTATTTCAATGCGGCGCAATAAGGGGCATTGTGTTTCTGACGAACACATCTCTTTTTTTTCTAATTGAAATCAAGGTCAATTTTACACAAGGGGTTTAACAATACACATTTTGAATTGTCTCCCTTTATCAGATTTTTTTTCAACTGAAAACCTGGTTTTGTGACAACTTTGACCCTTGTTTAATATTGAACACAGCAACTTCATATTTGACATGCATGTGTGTCTCGTGGAGCTGCAAATTGTGAGTGGTGAAAGGTCAAGGTCATCCTTCAAGGTCAAAGGTCAAAAATAAAAAAATAAAAATTCATTTTTCCAATCAATCTCTTACTTACTTCTCGTGTAGCTGCACATTTTAATGTTGAAAGGTCAAGGTCAACCTTCAAGGTCAAAGGTCAAAATATAAAAACCATAATTTTTCATAACTGTTTTAATATTGAACACAGCAACTTCATATTTGGCATCCTTCAAGGTCAAAGGTAAAAAAAAGCGTCGCATTAGGGGGCATTGTGTTTCTGACAAACACATCTCTTGTTTCATTGTATTTTAATGTGGATTATAGTTAGGATGCTGCTATTTAAGTGTATTTTGATATGTTTAAATAGTGTCATTATTATAGTTTTAATTGTTTATGCAAGTTGTTTTAGTATCTTATTGGAATGTGTCAATATTGTCATTGGCAATAGAGTCACGATGATCCAAATGGTAAACTATATGATGTTACGTCTCTAAAGCTTTAAAGAAAAGACGAGATGTAGTTGATACTCGTTTTGGTTACATTTCATCGTGCCTCAGACAGGTACGGTTTTGGTGCTCTGGTCTGCATATAACAATTGAGTAGTTGAATGGTTATTAACCCATTTAAGCCTAGTGGACTCTCTCATCCTTCTTAATTGGATCGCTAGGCATAAATGGGTTAAATGAAAAGTTGTCTCTTTTATTGCTATTTTATTTGTATCCTGACGCAATGAGGTAAATTTGTATTTACATTTAAATGTTTAATAAATAATTCTGGGCCCACTGTGATCTATGGAACTCTTAAAAACGGGTTTAAGCGCCACTATCGTTTCCCGGTTTCAATCCTGTGACCCCATGTTTGTGCATTTGTTATGTGTCTTGTCTAGAGCATTTGTTTGTCTCACTATTGGCAAATTTCACTGTATGTATCTCTGTACTTATCCTCATATATTTCATTATGTATTTACTAAATAGCTACTTCTATAGATATACGGAATATTTAAAGTAATGTAAAAATAAAGCGGTCCATTTTATTAATATATGTTTAATATTTTAGTAAAGTTGGGGTACTGATACAATAGCCATTACACTCAGTTTTTTGTATAAATACATATTACATAAGTTTTTTACTTTTTATAATTAACATAATTATTAGAAAATATAATCAGAATAAATTTAAAAAACAAGAATATTAGCAACTTATTCGAAATCAAAAAATAACATAAAACATCCAACTATTTCTCATTTAGCCTGAAGAATCAGTAAGCAGGCATGTAACAGATGAAATACGGTTACACGTATGTTAAATATACACTAGTTTCAACCCAGGGGAATGACCTACGTCATGCAAGCTCTCGGTCTTGCGCAATCCACCTTGCAATATTAAGAATACCCACATGGTGATTTAAGTTGGGCAACATTCTAAAAGCCCGACATTTTGGTCACGGTCTTTTATTTATTCTTGAAAAATCAGCTTGAAACCCTTCTAAGCACATATCCAGCAAATAACAAAAACCTTGCCGCATTCCTCGCTCATACATATTGTTATAATGTTAAAGAACCGCCTTCGGATAATTTCAGGTTAGGCGCTTGATGTTATTTATTTGTATACTTTAGACACTAACTTGTTACTTGTATAGAGTTGTTAGTTGTTTAACTAAATACTACAATTCATAGTTAGAATTAATATTCGTTTTACAATGATTTCATACACCTTGTGGCAGTATTTAAAAACTGCCTCGGTTATTTCAGAGTGTGTTCTGGTACTGTTAATGGTTAGAAGTTTGCTATTTATTTTATTGTTTCACACTTTGGAATTTTACTGGTCACTTGTATACATTTTTACCAAATACAGCAATTCATAGTTATAATTAATATTCGTTTGACAAGGATTTAATTTCAACTGATAAAATATAATATTATATTTTTTTATATTCATTAGGCATGTAAATAAATATTAATTATTGTATATAATGAATCAGCATGTAAATTAATATTATTAATTATTATTAGAATGCTGATGTAAACATAATATCGAACATCAAAACAACAAGTATAGTAAAATAAATAACTGTTACAATGAGTTGGTAGCGATATAGATTGTCATTTACTTATATATTTAGGAAATTTATATTAACATACTTATTGTTTCAAACGTATAGCATACTATTTTTCGGGAACTGTTTCAGAGAAATACAATGGGCTGCTTTAAATTGTCTTCGTTGTTTTATTTATTACAATTAGCGTAAACTTCGTCATCACGTTATCAACGCTTTGCGCTTAAAATGGACTTGAACACAATAGAATACGTTTTAGTATATTTGCGTTTACGCAAATATACTTTAGCAATACCGTATTTCAAAAACACTGCGCAAATCGGTTGGCCTTTTTGATGCCTTACCAGATTTTGGGCAGACGGAATAGACATTTAGCATAGCATTTTGTAATTCTTACATTTTGTCACTAAGAAACGTTTTTCTAAAAAATTTCTCCAAAAATAGTGCATACACCATTTTTAGTGATTTTTTCTAAGACCGTTTTACGTGAAAAAAACGTTATTAGAATCTGAAACAAATTTCGTTCGTAAAACAATTTTAGAACTATGGGCTGGAAGTAACCCGCCCACGTGATACCATGAGAGAATGTCATAAATCGGCTTGTTTGGCTATTTAGAAACTGTTATTTTGGATATATGAGTTATTTATTCACTAAATATCGCTAATGACTACAATGGATGGAATTCAATGGATATGTTCGATGTGAATGAAGGACTGTCTGGATCTTGACAGCTTGACACGGCAAAACTGGCATACTGGTATTTTTAGTTATCAATTTAAATCACATTTTGCTTTATAAATTTTATTCGAGCATTTTGTGACTTATTGAATGACTATGATACCCGATATCAACATATCATATGGGATTTGCAGATCACCAAGCTGTCCTGAAATTCAACATTGATTACAAACCCTTTACTGGTTTGTATTCTTTCTTCTTTTTATTTTTAAAGTTAAATGAACTGTGTCACAATAAAAGACACATTAAGGCGAGTGTGGCCAGTTTGGATCCAGATCAGCCTGCGGTCGCTTGAAAGCTGTTTGCTTAAAAGCGGTTTTCTGACAATAACAAATAATTTAATTGGATACCGATTATACTGCGTTTTTTGTGACCTGGCTCAAATAATAGAATTGTCATTAATCAAATGATTTTATTTCGAACATTAATCAAGTGCTTTTTTCTGGTCCCTCGGGATCAATGACTCCAGCGCTTTTGTGTTGAAAATTGAATACCGCTTAAGTCGCTGCTAGGGGCATGAGAGATGTTGCACCTTCCATTAGCTCTCATGAACCGACTCAATAAAACCGAGTCGGCAATATATGACTTAAGTTTTGGTTTGGTTGCTCTCGAGGGATAATATTTTCAGAATCTTCCTAAAAGCCTAGTGTTAGAGTGTAGACGTTGATTGCAGGGGGTTGCACTGCGGGTTTTATCCCTAGAAGCGACATTGAAAACTAGCACACATTGTTATCTAGAAGGCTTCTAAAACTGATATACTAAGATAATGTGAATTCTCTCTCACATGATCGATGGACATCATGAGTTACATTATAAAAAAAACTCACAGCAGTAGTAAACAATGGGACAAGAACTAATGAACGCATCTTTCTTTTATCTTTTACACTTTGAGTTGATATGGCCTAGATTTTAAAATATGACTTGACTTTACCAGCACTCTTTTGACAGAGCTATAGTGTAAATGTACTATTGAAGATCACCTAAATCCAGATTTGCTATTATAGAAGTGTGAATAGTTTTAAGGGTGTGACAAGTAAGCAAACAATGGGCCACAACTGATCTATGACTGTTTTAAAACAAGAAAAATCAGTGCCTGATTTAGATTTCCTTACATAGTTCCATAAAAACTAATTTCGGAAGCCTGGTAACAGTATCACTTAAATGTTACCAATGTTTCAGACCAGGGCCTTGATTTTGAAATCTAGGACATGCATGGTCAGATGATGTCATTATAGATAATAATTTTTTCAAACACATACAAATGTACACATGTATCTTTAACTAATGTACATGCTATAAATAGTAAAATGCACTAAGTCAGAAGGCATTTGACTTTTCTGCTGATGCGTCGGCACACCAGGGTCCGGTTTAATGAGAGCGACCATGGTCGGGCGACTATGGTTGTACCAGCGAATAATCGTTGTGCGACGATAACCGGGTTTAATAGAGAGCGACGATCGTCAGTAGACCGCGCGTTGTTTGACATACTGTCGAGCGACCGCAGTCGACCCCTCATACCACGACTGAGCGTCGTTTGACGCTTTGTCGGCACCCAAACCCCGTGCCAGCAGACTCCCAGACAATCTGCGGCGGTACCAAGATCGTCTGGGCACCTGTAGGACAATTCCAGACAGTCTGCGACGGTTTCAGAAGTTCTCCCACACCAGCTGGGCACCTGCTGGAAACTCCAAGACAGTCTGCGACGGTACCAGAGAATCTAAAAGACCGGCACCTGCGGGAGACTCTCAGACAGTGTGCGACGGTGCCATTCTCCAAGACCGGCGGCGCACCTGCAGGACACCCCAGGACAGTCTACGATGGTGCCAAGACCGTCCTGGCACCTGCAAGAGAATTCCAGACTGTGCTAGACAGTCTCCCAGACTTCCGGGGCACCTGTAAGAGACTCTCAGACAATCGGCGACGATGTCAAGACCGCAAGACCGTCTTGGTACCTGAAGACGGTCTCCCAGACAGTCGGGGCACCGGCAGGAGACTCCCAGACAGTCTGACGGTGGAAAGACCGTCTGGACGCCGGCAGGAGACTACAGGTGTCAAGGCGGTCTTGGCACCGTCTCAGACTGTCTGGAAGTCTCCTGCTGGTACCTTGAACGCGACGAGTGGTCAGTCTAGTGCATTCCTGTTTATGTCCCGTAGCTATTTTGTACATGTGACTGCTGTCCCCAACGCCACCCCACACGCGATTATTTTTGCCAAAATCTCCTGCCACCTTTTCCGCTTGTTTGCTTTCCCTTGATTACAAGCTCTAAAAGGATATCTATTTTATTGACAACGAATGGCCACTGACTCGAATCGTTGATGTCTTCGTCTTTCATTTTTCGCGTGTATTTTCGCCGTCGGATGTTGATGGCGGAAGTGGTAATTTTCATAAAAATAGCGACTACCAAGACCGCAGTCGACTGACCACACCGCCGTGCGACCGCAGTCGCGGCAACTTGCTCCTTGAACGCAACGAGGGTTCAGTTAGCGGCCGACGAGCGTCGGTCGACCACACAGTCAACCGACTACAGCTGGGTTTTGTTGTTTTGTATTAAACCGGACTCAAGTGGCTTGGCTGCAATGGTTTGATCGACTGCTTGGATGTGTAGTTACATTATAATTGACCAGTCGCCAGCTGTCAATCAAACTCACGAAATAATCAATCAGGGTCCGGTTTAATGAGAGCGACCATGGTCGAGCGACTATGGTTGTACCAGCGAATATTCGTCGTGCGACGAATACCGAGTTTAATGGAGGGCGACGATCGTCAGTCGACCGCACGTTGTTCGACATATTGTCGAACGACCGCAGTCCACCCCTCACACCACGACAGCTCGTCGCTTGACGCTTTGTCGGCGACCAAAACCCGTGCCAGGAGACTCACAGACACACTGCGACGGTACCAAGATCATCTGGGCACCTGTAGGACAATCCCAGACAGTCTTCGACGGTTTCAGAAGGTCTCCCAGACCAGCTGGGCCCCTGCAGGAGACTCCAAGACAGTCTGCAACGCTACCAAGACCATATGGGCACCTGTATAAGACACCGAGACAGTCTGCGACGTGCAGGAGAGTCTTAAGGACCGGCGAGGCACCTGGAGGAGACTCCCAGAAGGTACCAGAGTGTCTATAAGACCGGCGGGTCACCTGCAGGAGACTCCCAGACAGTCTGCGACGGCGCGAAACAATCTCTCAGACCGGCGGGCAACTGTAGGACACTCCCAGACAGGTTCCGACGAAGCCAAGAACGTCTGGGCACCTGCAGGAGATTCCTAAACAGTCTTCGACTGCGTGAGAGACTGTCTGGCACTGTAACAGACTGTCTGTGAGTCTCCTGAAATTGCCCAGACGGTCTTGGCACGTCGCAGAATGTATGTGAGTCTCTTGCATGTGGCCAGCCGGTCTGGGAGATTGTCTGGCACCATTTCAGACAGTCTGGGAATCTCCTGCATGTGTTCGTACATGTGTTCTTCGCAGACTGTCTGAGAGTCTCCTACAGGTGCCCCTCCGGTCTAAGAGACTGTCTGGCACCGACGCAGACTGTCTGGGAGTCTCCTCCAGGTGCCCAGATGGTCATGATATCGTTGCAGACTGTCTGGGAGTCTCTTTCAGGTGCCCAGACGGTTTTGGCACCGTGGCAGACTGTCTGGGAGTCTCCTGCAGGTGCATCGCCGGTCTTGTTGACTGTCATGCATCGTCGCAGACTGTCTGGGAGTCTTCTTCAGGTGTCCAGACGGTCTTGGCACCTTCGCAAACTGTCTGGGAGTCTCCTGCATCTGCCCACCGGTCTCGGAGACTGTTTGGCACCGTGCTCCGCCGGTCTTGGAGACTGTCTTGCATCTTCGCAGACTGTTTGGGAGTCTCCTGCAGGTGTCAAGGCGGTCTTTGCACCGTCTCGAACTGTCTGGGAGTCTCCTGCTGGTACCTTGAACGCGACGAGTGGTCAGTCTATTGCATTCCTCTTTATGTCTCGTTTCTTTTTATGCCCCCGGTAGGGTGGCATATAGCAGTTGAACTGTCCATCAGTCCGTCAGTCTGTCTGTCCGTCCGAAAACTTAAACATTGCCCACAACTTTTGCTACATTGAAGATAGCAAGTTGATATTTGGTATGCATGTGCATCATATGGAGCTGCACATTTTAAGTGGTAAAAGGTCAAGGTCATCCTTCAAGGGCAAAGGTCAAATATATGGCTTCAAAGTGGCGCAATAGAAGGCATTGTGTTTTTGACGAGCACATCTCTTGTTTTACATGTGTCTGCTGTCCTCAACGCCACCCCACACGCGTTTATGGCTTCAACAATCTCCTGCCACTTTTTCCGCTTGTTTGCCTTGGTCACCAATGACCCTTGCTTTCCCTCCAGCAGTTTCTTGTTCTCGATAACAAGCTCTTAAAGGATATCTATCTCTTTTTTTGGACCATAAATGGCACTGAATCTTCGTCTCCCATTTTTCACGTGTATTTTCGCCGTCGGATGTTGATGGCGGAAGTGGTACTTTCCCTAAAAATAGCGACTACCACGACCGCAGTCGACTTACCACACCGTCGTACGACCACAGTCGCGGCAACTTGCTCCTTGAACGCGACGAGTGGTCAGTTGGCGGCCGACGAGCGTCGGTCGACAACACAGTCAACCGACTACAGTCGGTTTTTATAGTTTTTCATTTAACCGGACCCAGATTTCGTTTATTGCGGCCACATGGTCCGACAAACAAAGACTGTCGGAGTAATGGATAAAGCGTTATATGAAAACACAATTTAGTGGGCGGAGCGATCTCGTAATTGGCAACCAATCAATTATATTATACAGTATATCAAACTGTATTATTTCAACTATGTTTGCATCTTGTATACTTATATTGTTAAAATTTACAAAATTAATGTATAATATGAATGATAAACTTGACTGTAATCATTTAAATGAAACTGAAATCAAAACAGTAATTTATACTGATAATTATTTAATATATGTTACTTGATACAGTCATGTTCATCTATATCAAATGAGATCATACTGTAACTTCAATGATGAATTTCGGTGAATTAAATTAAATCCAAAATTTAAGTCACTCCCATCTCTCTCCCGCAGCGCGCATACCGAAAGGTCCTGTTGTGTACAGATCCAGATCAAAAAATATGATAATAATTATGTATCATGTTGTTTAGAGGGGATGATTTTACATCTGTTGTATCAATGTATTGTTTTACTTCTTTAATCAATGAGTTTGATACATAAACATAGCCCCAGGGTCAGAGCTTCAGGCAATGCATATTTCACCCCCTGATCTTTTTGTAATGGATATTTTAGCTAGGTCCTACATTCAATACAGTCAAATGTATTTTAGAAGTATCTGTACACATTGCTAGATTAAATTTGTACATTTAATGTTATTAGTATTAAAAAGATATATATTGTAGTACAAATGTTCATGCTAGATGAATTAAGAGCCTTCGTCAAGGGGTATTTAAACATTTTTAAATGGTAAAATTTTCATAAATGTATACCCATTTTCTCTTGAGCACTGGCCAAATATAAAATGTATATCATTTTATCACTTTCATATGGAACCCTGACCAGATCTCAAATGTATATCCCTTTTCTCAGGATCCCTGGTCATCTCCTTTTATCACTTAACAAACACCTATCAAAATGGCAAATCATATGCAGTATAATTCATTTTATGCAATGGTTGAATCAAATACTTCAGAAAAAAATGACATTCTTTTCACATGGAAATTTCAATCTCACAGTCATGGAAAAAGAGCCTGCACAACACAGATCAAAAATACTTTTATTTGTGGATCACCCCATATCTTGATACTCTATGTGCATAAATATCTCAAGAATTGATGAATTCAGGACAAAAAAATGCATTTTAAGTACTTTATTGACCCGGCTATAGTTATCAGATTAATACAAGCTCAATCAGTATATTTATATCATTATTTGTGCTTTTTGTATTGTAATCATATACACAATCATGCAGTTACATAATAGCAATTAAAAATGACAAAGCCGCTCATACCATAAAGGCCATTGACAAGGCCTATGTTAAAAATGTCAAAACATTGTCAGAGTGTAATCGCCCTCTCGTGCCAGCACAAATAACACGTTGACAGGTTGTCATTTTTGACAGTTCTACTTTCACTCTTATTTTGTGATATTCATTATCATCAAACTATTAACACTTATGTGGCTGAGAAAAATATCGCTATTGCTTATTATGCCCCCCTTCGAAGAAGAGGGGGTATATTGTTTTGAACATTGATTTTGAGGTCACTAGGTCAAAGGTCAAGGTCACAGTGACTTGTTCTTGGATGCAGTTTTTGCTTCCAAAGGACCACATTTGCAGATTATGTTATGTACTGGTGTCGTTGGGTCTATCTACCAGGGCTAGCGCTGTCCCAAAATTTCCTTGAGCCAACCAGTTTTTTGTTTTTCGGTGCGCGAAATCTGGTTTGGAAATAATTATATATACATGTACTATCAACTTGTTATGCCCCCCTTCGGAGAAGAGGGGGTATATTGTTTTGCACATGTCGGTCCGTCGGTCTGTCGGTCGGTCCGTCCACCTGATGGTTTCCGGAGGATAACTCAAGAACGCCTAGGCCTAGGATAATGAAACTTCATAGGTACATTGATTATAAATGGCAGGTGACCCCTTTTGATTTTCAGGTCACTAGGTCAAAGGTCAAGGTCACAGTGACTCGAAACAGTTAAACGGTTTCAGGATAATAATTCAAGAATGCTTACGCCTAGGATCATGAAACTTCATAAGTACATTGACAATGACTGGCAGATGACCCCTATTGATTTTCAGGTCACTATGTCAAAGGTCAAGGTCACAGTAACTCGAAATAGTAAAATGGTTTCCGGATGATAACTCAACAATACTTACGCCTAGGATCATGAAACTTCATAGGTACATTGATCATGACTGGCAGATAACCCCTATTGATTTTCAGGTTACTAGGTCAAAGGTCAAGGTCACAGTGACTCGAAACAGTTAAATGGTTTCCGGATGATAGCTCACGAATGCTTACGCCTAGGATTATGAAACTTCATAGGTAGATTGACAATGACTGGCAGATGACCTCTAATGATTTTCAGGTCACTAGGTCAAAGGTCAAAGTCACAGTGACTCGAAACAGTAAAATGGTTTCCGGATGATAACTCAAGAATGCTAACGCCTAGGATCATGAAACTTTATAGGTACATTAACCATAACTGGCAGATGACCCCTATTCATTTTCAGGTCACTAGGTTGAAGGTTAAGGTCACAGTGACTCGAAATAGTAAAATGGTTTCCGGATGATTACTCAACAATACTTACGCCTAAGATCATGAAACTTCATAGGTACATTGATCATGACTGGCAGATAACCCCTATTGATTTTCAGGTCACTAGGTCAAAGGTCAAGGTCACAGTGACTCGAAACAGTTAAATGGTTTCCGGATGATAGCTCACAAATGCTTACGCCTAGGATCATGAAACTTCATAGGTACATTGATCATGACTAGCAGATGATCTCTATTGATTTTCAGGTCACTAGGTCAAAGGTCAAGGTCACAGTGACTCGAAACAGTTAAATGGTTTCCGGATGATAACTCAAGAATGCTTACGCCTAGGATCATGAAACTTCATGGGTATATTGATCATGACTGTCAGATGACCCCTATTGATTTTCAGGTCACTAGGTCAAAGGTCACGGTCACAGTGACTCGAAATAGTGAAATGGTTTCCGGATGATAACTCAAGAATGCTTACGCCTAGGATCATGAAACTTCATTGGTACATTGATCATGACTGGCAGATGACCCCTATTGATTTTCAAATCACTAGGTCAAAGGTCAAGGTCACAGTGACAAACAACGTATTCACACAATGGCTCCACTACGACTGACAGCCCATATGGGGGCATGCATGTTTTACAAACAGCCCTTGTTTAATATATTTTCTGTACATTTCTTCAATAAACTTACATCAATACGCGTTTTCTTCGTTAATTCAAACATTCCTGAAAGGCTTTCGCTTTGTTTACATATTTTGCTTACAACAAATATCTCAAAGGAGCATGTTATAGTAATATGAGTTACTTCATCTTTTCAATAAACAAACAACGGACAGATCTTTAGGGAACTATTCTTCTCCAATTTAAAACAAGAGCATTAATAAACGTCCGGCAAATCAGAAATAACATTTAAATCCGGGCATTAACTCGCTCGCAAAATACCAAGCTCGCTTGATACATGTTTCCGCGGTTGTTTCCGATTTTCCGATTGATATAGGATGTTTTTGCAATATTTCATCACTTCTTGTTTAATTGATTTGTACTAAATCTTAAAAATATCTTTTCTTATTGATAGCCTTTTAGATTTTCATTCAGTCAACGGTTCCCTTAACATTTACTTCAGCAGCAACTTTTCTGTATCTTGCAAATATACTTTCAACGCCATCGGCGCTCTCGTTTTCAAACGATCCTGGATAAAAAATACGTTACTGTTAACGTTACAGTGAGGACAAAAAGAAAGACCCCTTACATAAGTGTGTTAGAAAGGAAATGAAACGAAGACGTTTTTGTCTTCACTTTAATTTGAACGCATTGTAAAACTTCAGCTTTATACTAAAGGCGGCAAAATAACGGCTGTCATACTGCTAAAACTAGTTCATGCTGTTTTGAGATATGCGCTGTATGACTGGCTAGAGAAAATGGTTGCAGATTTTAATTGGTTATTTTCTTTTTACCATATTTGTAGACAATTTCAATTATTCCAATAAATAAGAAAAGAAGTTTCAAGCCGGTAATCCTCAAGGATCTGAACTCATTTAATTTGTAACTGTTCTCTTGCTTTTTTTTAATAATTTAAGATCGTTCCAAATTATAACAATAGTTTTGTCAGTAAAAATACAGCTTATATACGGCAATCTGCAAAAACTTTGCTTGAACATACGTATGCAATTAGTAGAGTCAATATTTTTTACTCAACGCACGATGTGTACTAGCAAATTATATATTAGATTTTACCAACAAGGTCACGTGTCCGCTTTTGACAAAGCCTACTTAAAATTGTTTACATCGTAACAATTAAACTGTAAGTGTTTTTACAACACTATGTTTATTATTTTGAGTATTGTTACCTCATTATTGTAACTATTCAATCTAAACAGGCATGTATTCCATTTTGTTTAAAATAACATGTACTGTTTAAACGAAAGCAATCCTCTTTGTGACCTGACTACAAAATCAACAAAGTTACACACAATAATGAAAGAAATTATTGTTCCGTTAACATTCAAGTTTTCTAGCATAAGTACAAATTATAAAAGTATTTATTTGCAACGTATTAAACTGCCTATGCCCTGTACTTGTTCCAATATGTTCCATTAATAATACAAATTATTGTTTTTGATTATGGGGTATTTCAAAACTGAAATGAGCCTTTCATGTAATTTTCAGTCACCATTTACTTTGCGTTGACATCTCAAACAAATATTCCCACAAAATACTGATTACTTAAGCACAAGAATATCTTAAACACAATAGAATATGTTTTAGATATTATGTCTGCTCGTTTGCAGCCGCGTGACGTTATTGTGAAGTTAAGGTGTATGCTTATTCCATATCACGAAATAACATGATAAATCGCGATAATGATGCCGTGATAATCTGGCATCGTAATATCGCACTCTTGCATCGTAATTTCGTTATGTCATATCGAAATATTGTGCATTCGCATCTGTTTTCGAGTTCTCGACCGTGTACTTAAAAGGGCGAATGTTCAAAATCACGATGCGAGACCACAGCACATACACATATGTACAAGTATATTGAGACATACCTACTTCTTTCACGTGAAATATTTAAAGTAAAGAATTACTATTTCGTTGCTTTATGTACGTATCTCGAAAGGCACAAATACAAATCTATAACGTGTACTACACGATGTATACTATGTATATATTATACATGAATACTTCAAAAGCATACAGTAAGGGTTCTGTTTGGTTTCCAGAGAATTCCGGTTTATATAATTCGTTTTTATGGAGTGCACTGTATATGTAGGATGATAATATAAACTCTCATATTTATTCCATGTAACACATAGACTTTTAACGTATATATGTATGCTTAAATGGGCACTTTCGATCAACAATGTGGATAAACATAGGAGTGTCTTGTTTATTAATGTCAACGCCCATAGATGCAGTATCAACAGCTGTGAGACGTTGTGGAATCACATGTCCTGCAGGATTACGTGTATTTATCTGGGAAGTTGATTGTCACCTGAGAAAAACAAAAAAGACATAATTATGCAAATATACCTTTAGTCTAACATGATGTTCGTTGATATTCATTTAAACAATGAATACAATAAGCGTTGAAAAATAATCGTAAATAATGGAGAAAGAAGCCCTGACCTTGATCATTCCATATAGTAAAATAGTTCATATAACAATTGCATAAATAGTGATCAAAGCATGTTAATATCGAATCATCTCAAACAGTATCGTTATAAATCGATAATTTATATTCGTGTTAACGACCTCGCTTTTTAATTTCTTTGCGTCGTAAATCAAAGTTGTTGTTTATTGACCGTGAAGCAAATATTGCACATTCCCGGTCAGGGTCAATATTAGCATTGGTTGAAATTTTAAGTACAAGTGTACTGCCATTAACTTATTAGCTACACTGCTTTCTTATATTAAATTCAAAGTTGTGGTGGTACATTTATTTTTTTTAAATGGAGTTTAGGAGAATACTGTCTTGACCAAATAGCTTATTTTGATGACTGAACTCATATTTATTTCTTAATTTCAAAGTTGATGGAATGTTGCTGTTTTTGTTTTTTCCAGAAAAGCCAGTACTTGCCGTTTTCACCTCTGTGTACTCATGCAGGTCGTTTTCACCACTGAAATAAAAACAGAATAAAGTCTGCTTAGCTGCTTTCAGTTTTGTAGCAAAAGTTTTGTAGTTTTGTTTTGTTGTGTGTTTGTTTTTATACAAAACATCCTTCTTTGTCTTTACCCCTTCACCCCCCCCCCCCTGCCACCTCACTGTTCCTTGACCTCCTGCACTCAACAAAGTTGAATCAAAGCGATGATAGCATAAAAAGAATGTTGACTAGAAAAGAAAAAGATTAATAAGGTTTTACTTGTTCTCGAAATGAAGGGTGTGTATTAGAGCTAAAGATTGTGACGTTACTTACAGTTCTGTTCTCTGTTCACTCATTTTGAATCCTCAAAAGGGTGTCTGGGGCTTCACGATGTCGTAACAGTTCACCCTGAAATAGTCGTATACAACGTGCATATTATAGATAATTTGTAGGACTTCGTAACACGTGTGACAAACGAATACCCAGTAAATATTTAGTACTGGTAACTCTATGTTCTTTGCATGAACACTTGAACCACGCACCAGGCTCGTGGTGCAGTTGTACAACCCTGGCTAAGTAAACTTATCTGAATTCAAAACTAACCTAGTATTCTTTGTCATAAATGAATGCAGAGAAAAGAACAAGTTCCCAGTGTTATTGGCCATCAGCAATAATTGCCTGAATAATACTCAACAGCAGATGTTTCTAAATTATTTCAACATACTGCGTGTGCTAAGCTCCAGAGCTGTCAGCTGGAAGACGGTAACCCAACATTGTGAGCTTGGGATGTGAACCAGACACAATTAACAGTAATTCGACAGGACATCTGACATTGCTGCAAGTAGAGCATAGTGAAGTAAGCTAATACCTGATATAATACTGATATGGACTTTTACAAACTACATCCGATATTTCCATTTCGTGCATACCTTTTTGATTTGGTTTGAATATTAAAAAAATTCGGAGAATACAAAATAACTTAATTGTTATATTTAGAACACTTGTAACCAAGTTGGTGTAATTGAAAGGAAAGGACTTTGTCGACGAAATCTAGTCTATCAATTTTAAGTGCGTATTGTTATAGTTAATTATTGACACTTAAGCCGATTATGTACAGAGTGCTCTTAAGGCGATCTTGGAAATTTACGTAGTTCAGTATTGTACATCTCTTTCTTTGAAATAAGTAAATGGGATTGACTTAAATGTTTCTAATATGGACACGTTTTTTAAATAAACATGTGCCTATTTAGGTTGATACTGTGTATGGTATATTAGTTTGTAAAAGTGTAATATTCATTTTTAGACAGTTTAACAAACTTATTTTTTGAAAAGTTTACATTTGAAATTGGTGTATCGTTCGAGTTGAACAGAAGGATTTAATTCCCTGAATATTATATGAAAAGATTTTACAAATCCACATATAAATTGAAAATTCGAAATTTAGAAACATAATCGCAAAATTGAGATTATCTTCCCATGTTCTATTTATAGAAACTGGTAGGCACCAAAATATTCAAAGAAATGAAAGAACATGTACATTTTGTTCAATGAATGAAATTGAAGATGAGTACCATTTTGTTCTTATATGTCCTTTATATGATAATATTAGAAGTACATGTATACCTGTTTTTTACAAAAGAAGACCAAGTATGTTTAAATTTGTACAATTGTTGAATGAGACTAGAAAATCTGTATTGATACGTCTAGCTAATTTTTGTATAAAAGCATTTAAACTTAGAGCCGAAAATTTATAGTCTTATGAGAGAATAGTTTTTTCCCCAAAATTGTGATTTTGTAAATAATTTATAACTGCATAATGTCTATATTTTATTTTTGCTCAATCACTAACGGATCATAATCATTTACTTAACTTTGTTTAACAATTAAGAGCCTTCTCTTTCTCTTTCATATTGCATTCTCACAAAAATCATCTATGTGTAAAAATGCATAAACATTTGTTGTTAGTTTGACGCATGTGTATGTATATGTATTTATGATTGATTTATTGTTTTTGACGATGAGCTGTATATGCTTAAGTCGCAAATAAACTATCTGTTCTGTTCTGTTCTGTTCTGTTATAAAGGTTTAAGTACTGTACAATTTACAATATCCCCAGTCTAGCTTTGAGTTGTTAGAAGACGTTATTAAGTGGTTTTCATGTGAATAATTTATATTCAATGAGTGGGATCATGGAGACTGAGCACATGCAAATTAAAAACAAAATACTTCTACTTAAACCAATGACGATTATTGCGTATAACACTTATAGCTTTAGTAAATGAAACACCCTCAACATAAATTTCATAGAATATGAGTTTCGGTTAAATACAGAAAATAATGTCTGTTCATTAGTGAAACAATATTCGGTTCAATCGTATAGAAGTTAACACTTAATACAACAATTCAAACCACATGACATCAATCGCCATGACTCATGTTATTCTTCACTAAGGACTTGATTCTTGTATGCGCATGCACATATCGTCAAAACTCGAATTTGTATTATGAAGCTTACTCTGATGTCTCAAATTCACAATCTTGAAAAGACTAAACCTAGTTATAGCCTTGTTATTGTATCACTCCCGGTACTCGGTTAAAGCTATCGATGTGCGGTAAAATCGACAGCGGTATAGAGAATAAGTTAAAAACGAACACCCACGTACAATATTTAACATATCAACACATGAAAAATGACATTTTGAACGTGATTTATAAAATAAACTTTGAGAACGTTATAATGATGTTTTAGTGCGATTGTATATATTGTCAACAATCGACATAATTGTTATGGCTTTAGAGCATTGGTAATGCTTGCGAAAAGATGCGATTTACCTATACATGAGTCATGATGCTACGTTATTTACATTGAAAATAATTGGATACATAGAAATCATATATATGTTATTATATAGGTTACTATTTTGAATGTCAAAAGTGCACATGTTGATTATAAAAATATAATATTAAACGCACATATTGGTTAACTAAATTCTTAATAATTGTTCACTTGACCGTACTTTTGAGGTAAAGGTCTTTTGTTTTTATTTCGACAAAAGTTAGTGTAAAAGGAATTTCGGTAAAACATGTTTACAAGCGTGTAAATTATAGCATAAACTGAATTCGATATTTCAATGTCTGTAGGTATAATAAGCTTTGTCAAGGTTTTCCATCAAAACACTTTATTGTTGTTTATCTTACTTACAATAAGATCAAAATTGTGTTACTCGAACTCAGTTATCATTGTAATTTATTCCAGGGTTGCTAAATTGTCTCAATCTAAGGAAATGTACGTAATTTTGTTTTTCTAAAAGACGTGTTAGATGTTAAATGTAGTTTTATTTTGTTTTTTCGACTTTAAGAAATATGCAATTGATGGCGAATAAATAATACCAAGTAAATATTGAATACTAGTAACTTTATTTTCTTGGCATGTAAACTTGAACCAAGCGCCATACTCGTGGTTCATGGTTTATTATTCTGGCTAAGGAAACTTATTTGTGTTCAAAACTAACCCAGTATGTTTTATAATCAATGTGTGCAAAGTAAGGAACAAGTTCCCAGTTTTAATCAATAGCAGCACTAAATGGCTGAAGAATACTCAACAGCACAGTTGTTCTTCATTATGTCAGCATACCGCCGTTATTTTGAAATCGACGCTTGTAGGAACCATATGTAACACAGTTCGGTTGAATGACAACGCAAACACAGCTACAAGAGCACCGACGCAGTTTTCGTTGAGATTTGTTCTGAGATTCAACAAGTCCACAATACACATTCAAAGCTCTAAAAAACGAACTTAACGGGCTAATTTATTTAGTTAAGTGTTTTTCTAGACATAATAACGCGAAAAAAATAACACATTAAGGATGTAAAATGTAGTTCTGTACTTACATATATCTATATGTATGGGTTTTTACGAAATCGCTAATAGCAGTTGAAAGGGCGGATTTTGTTTGCAGTGTGTATGTTTATACAAACCGGTACATCGAAAAACGGCCAATTAAATGGTAACATTACCGTCAGTTTTGGAGAACCCTGTATACTGAATGTAAGATATTAATTAATTAAATCTACATTTAGTATTTATAATAGGCATGGTTCATCATTCGATTACCCTGCTATAGTTACACCACTCTTTGTTGTGTACATTGGCTATTTTTGCAACACTGATTTTAATCTGTGTCATAAGAAAAAATAGCTTTATTGTGATCATGTTTAGCTGCTACACGAACACGCGAATGTGTATAACTATTGACGTGTCTCTGTTAAACACATAACCCTGACATAACATTGGTCTTAAAACATACAGTCAAGTAATCTAGATCTTTTCGTATCCTCTGTACGGATCGTGCCGACCAAACGTCTTTATATCAGTATTATCAATAGGCGTATTTATGAGAAATGTAGGACGTAAACTTGACGTGTATTGTGTGAGTATACTTTCCGTCATAACTAACGATATCCAATCTGTCATTGACAGTCACCGAACGGTGTTTTACCGTAGGGGACTATAGACTGACCCTCCGTCTGTTTGTCTGCCAATTCATCCGTCAAGGCGTCCATCTGAAAACTGGATCATCTGTTTATCGTCATGAAGATATTTGACACATGAAGAAAGTCGGTAAGTTCTTCGTGAATATTTTGATCATATGATCTTACATAAATTAACAGCTCAAACGACGGTCGGGTTTGAATACTGGTTCAAACACTTGGTTACGTTGAATGACAATGGCGAAATTATGCACTAGCAGTTTATTTTTATTTTTCGCTATAGCCTATGTTGAAAAGAAATATTTGTGTGGGAAAAAATCAAATTCCAGTTTATTTAAAGTATTGGGTGTTATATCTGTTATATCAGTATATGCAAAATTTAATTGCAAGAACCACTGACCATATCCCACATATCTCGTTATCGCCACAAGTTTAATTCTTTCAATTTATCCGTCAAAAATTTCATGTTTGTTTATGCCAGTGGTTTTGAGGTATGGGTCAGAGATGTGAAATCAAAACACTTTCTTTGTTTGTCTAACAGGTATCCAAATGTAGAACGAAAAACAATCTTTCGAAAATAAAGTTTGGTAAAACAAAATAATGAAACATTGCTGAACACCGAGAGAAAATAAACATTTATGATAAGAATCTTTAGAAATAATGCTGAATACAGAGTGGACACTTTGAATCAATGCGTGAAATTATGCATTAAAATACCTAACCTCTAATGCGCTTTCTATGCATGCTCTTACTAAAATTATTATAGGTTACTAATATGACAACTGATAAGAACAAAAAACAACAAACATCAATGACTTGCAATTATGCGTTAATTTATCTGGCCTCCGATGTGCTTTCTCTGCATGCTATGACTTATTATTATCCAGTTACCAACATGACCACTGCTGAAGACAAATCTGTGACCTGCAAATTAGCCTCATTTACGTTTCATTAACGAATATGAGAATCAGTTGCTCCATTATCAGCAATGTTTAAGCAGTTGAAATATGATATAATTCAAATGTCTGTTCGAGTTTTATATGACCTCTCTTTAATGTCTAATACCAAGGAATTTCTGTTGCAGGCAAGTGTGCCCCAAGTCGACCAGTATATATGTCCATACTGTTAAATAGAGTCTGATC
Organism: Dreissena polymorpha; assembly: GCF_020536995.1. Taxonomy (NCBI): domain Eukaryota; kingdom Metazoa; phylum Mollusca; class Bivalvia; order Myida; family Dreissenidae; genus Dreissena; species Dreissena polymorpha. The sequence goes on along the minus strand of NC_068361.1, from coordinate 74,743,565 downwards.
AATAAAAGATGCAAAAAAACACCACATTAATAAGAATCAGGACTTTACTCTTGATAATGTATTAGTCACTAACTAATATTCATTATTCTCGTTTCAAACAATATCGCAAAATTGAAAATCTTGTATATATAAAGCCAGTACAGGAAATTTATATAGTTCAGCCGCGCTCTGGGAAACCAGACTTAATGCATGTGCGATTAATTTCCGCACATGCTTATCAGGGACAACACATTGAGGCTACACTGGATTTTCATATAGAAGAGACTTCAGTTAAACGAAAACGTCCATAAAAGCTGAAAGTGTCGTCCCTGATTAGCATGTGCAGACTGAACATGCTTATATTGTACGATACTTAACACACACTATTAAACCCAGTCTGCCCATAGCGTAGCTCTTATTCTTGTATAAGGTTCATATAATTGTAAATGAGAAACTGAATATTTGAAATACAGCAACAGGACGATTTCGGAAGCTTATTAGAGCCAAGTCAACAGTAACATGAAAGAGCGACAATTTATTTCACTTTAAATAAGTTGCGTTTATCAATAATGTTTAAGAGACGTACATAAATCCATCACTGCTTTTCTGTTATCCTTTGGCGTTCATCAATTCAGAACTAACATACATCACTCGTGTACTGTTATAGTGTAGAGTCCATCAATACAGAACATAAGTTCATCACTCTTTTACTGTTAACCTGTTTCGTTCATCAATACAGGACATAATTCATCACTCTTTTACTGTTAACCTGTTCCGTTCATCAATACAGGACATACATTCATCACTCTTTTACTGTTAACCTGTTTCGTTCATCAATACAGGACATATATTCATCACTATTTTACTGTTAACCTGTTTCGTTCATCAATACAAGACATAAATTTATAACTCTTTTACTGTTAACCTGTTGCGTTCATCAATACTGAACATAAATCCGTATTTTAATTGACAAAAATATGTAAGTGAACTAATAATACGTAGATGTCATCTATAAATATAATATAATATCTAATATAATTACAACCATTACAACACAAACTAATCACTGTTCAGTTTTCATACGACTTGTTTATGTTCTAGAGCTAATAATTTTGCCAATATATAATGCAAACTGAAAACACTGATGCCTCATTTGAATTAAAAGAATTTACAATGTTTGCCATATTTTTGTCAATTCGTAACTAAAAACTTAAGTGATTTTGTGTATCCAATACTATGAGTATCTAGAATATAGTTTGTTGATTATACCGTTATGACAAAAGTTAATTCCGATCGATTTCAATACAATTTAATACAAATTATTTCAAAACAAGCATGATATAGTCATTACGTAAAACATGCATTACAGCTATTATATTCTTAAATATAAATTATTTATAATACAGTATGTAATATAGAAAAATAAATATTTATAAAACTATATTTTGACTATGAGCCTTTATAAAACCACGTTCAATCTCTGTTAAAATATATTTGTAATAATTAATTGCCGTTTGCAAAGTCATATGGCCTACTTTAATCCCCTTGTAGTGTTTGAACTTACTTGATCAAATAGTGTGTATAAACAGGTGGCATACAATAATTACAACAACAACAACAACACAATAAAATCAATAGAAATGTACCTGATACCCAGCTGTTAAATATTGAACAGAATAAAACATGCATAATAATAGATGTCAAGTACAAAAGACTAAAACATATACCCTTTTTATAGTTTCAATTAAAGTCAACGGTCAATATGTAGGTATTTTTCAACAAAACAATATTAATGGCGTTGTTATATTGCTGTTTGTTAAAAATGTACCGGGTTATTTTGTCGGCAATTGGAATATTCGGTCTCCTATTCTATACTTATGCATGTATATTGATGGGTTGACAATGACAAAATTATTCGTAAGTTGTATTTCAAGCCCTAAAAGTACGTTCTCAAGACTTAATAAATGTCCCACTATTAATCGCAATATTCCTTCTTTGTCTAAAGCTTCCAAATAAACCATGTCCGTCCATTTTGGTTTCCATTTAATAACTCAAGATCTAATCACCATAGATTGGTAATGTAAAATATTAATTATGTAAATACTACACATTTCACATGGTGGTGAGTCGTCATATAGTAATTTCTCCTATTAATAATAGTGAAGGTCAAATGTCAAGCTAGGTGAAAGGGAAAAGGAGGATAGGAAATCACGTCTATAATAATGGGATTCTGCTTAAATGTATAAGGTGTAACCATTTCACATGAAGCCATTGATATTGAAAAATGTTTACCGTTGGGAAATTCAGAGGACGATAAACGCAGCGTGCTACAAAATGGAGGATTTATATTGGTACGTTGTAACAATTTTTTTTATTATTATTGAGAAAGGACTTAAAACATTTAATGTTCAAAGCATTAGTCGCATAGTATCTGTTTTGTCATTTGAGTATTTGAAGCAAGAACTTCTTGGGAAAAAATGGTGTGAACAACCGCCATCTATGATTTACATCATGACTTTCTCTGGTCGAACAGCAACCTATTATTATTGAACCATATTGAAATATAGGAATTAATAAACAATAGATTGACCACCGTGAGCAAACTCTTATTACTATCCCTGGTTATGTTAAAAGCATTAACTAAATGACAATATTGGTAAAGCTATTAACCATAGACAAATTTACAAGAGCATGACACAAAATACATTAACGTCAAAGTGCATGTGCTCGAGAGAAATAATTGTTTTTAAAGTAACAACAAGATACAAAGCATAACACAGAACGCAAGCTAAATTAAATATTTAGAACTGCAATATTTTAAAACAAATCTGGTAAAAATGTATACGTAACTTTAAATAATGTAGAATGTATGTTTCCAAGCAATTCACAAATATTAATCAAACTGTAAGTAAGCACTTTCACGCGTGTTTTATATAAATGTTTGATCTATTTGTGGTTCAATATCCTTTTCATTCGATGTATTGCGATTGCAGTCACATAACTTTGCATATTTCAACTTTTGTGTTCTGTTCATTTCATAACAAATAATAAACCGTATTTACACAAAAAGTAAGTCTATAAATGGCTAGACATATACAACAGATTTGTGTTTAACAACACCAATGTTGGTTCTTTATGACGAAAATGGTAGGCTTTTATAGAGTAAAATATGACATAAATTTCATAGCAAAAACAATAGTATATATGATGACTAATTGTTATAATGGAAGAAATTTGATAATATTTGTTATACAGTTATAAATCTTATTCTGAAATCAATAATATGCAGACAAAATATAATGAATGATATTGTAAGTTTCGTATGTTATAAATGTAAATGATAAAGAGTCATAAAACTTTTGTTTTAAATTTAACGACATTGTCGTTGTTAAAAAATCCAACAATCATCTTGCTTGTGTCTTCATTGACGTAGACAGATGCAGGGTGGAAACTATCCAGGGTTATGGAATTGAGGACTTTCTTGCCGTCCGTTTCAACTTGATTTACAGTTTTTGCACCACATACAAACACTTGTCCTGTGTCTGCCACGTGTATGTTGGGTATATAATAGGCCATTCTAAATGCAGGATCATGAAGAGTAACAGTGACTTCTCCATCCCTTGTTAGTGTGCGGAGCCTGTTACCGTCGTCCGTCACATAGATCCTCTTCCCATCAGGGCTAACTCCACCTCCTACAACAATTCACTTTACACAAAATAAACACATATACATATTTTAATGGTAATAGCAAACCGTTTTGAATGTGACTGGTTTCTGTTTTAATTATTGAAACCAAATTAAAGCTTGATAGTATCATTTATGACATCGGAAACAAGTTGGCGATATTGAAACTAATCAGAATATGTTTACACAATATACAATCTCAATTATGTAAGGAATAAAGCAAATTTACTACAGTCACTTAGGCGAAATTGGACTGATTGTAAAATTAAACATACTATAGACCCAAAAATCATAATCTTAACAAACTTCATACACGACCTCTAGATGGAACATCAAATAAAGAGGCTTTGGCCTTGCCAATACAAATTAAAGAAAAACAAAGCAATACACCTATATGCAAAACCGCTGACCACCGGAGCAGGGCAAACTTTAATCGCATAGGCGTAATTTAAACAAACTTCGAAGATGATACCACATCCGAAACATGAGAGCCCTGTGCTGCGCGGTTTCAGACCAGAATATTTATCAAAGTGTGTTCTATATCTGTTTATGTTAAACTATGTAAACTACTATAAACCCTTA
>NC_068361.1:74729320-74734320 GCF_020536995.1 Dreissena polymorpha | reverse complement strand
ACCGTCAGTGTGTGCTTCTTTATTCCATTTCTTCCGGCTATATCCATCCGTGTTACGTATAAACTATGCACTTTTTTGGCATTATAAGAAGGTAATTTGATGAAAGTACATAAGGCGTGACATGCTCGAGAAGTGGTTGTCAAATCCTTCAAAATCACTAAAATCGTGGAGCTTCCGGGGTGCTTCGCCCCCTGGACCCCCTTTGCCCTGCACCATCGATGGGCCCTAGCAGCCCCCTCCCCTGGACCCCCAGCAAATCTTTCAATATCCCGCCCCCCCCCCTAAACCAGAAATCCTTGAACCTACCCTGAGTATGATTATTTGTGTCACGATATGGTTATAAAACTCCCTTGAAATAATTGGGTTACATATAGTCGTCGCTTGAATTGACCTTTCGTTTGTAATTTACGAGTCATTTAACTGGAGTGTTTGGTTGGAACTCACTGATGCATACTAAACTGACCTTCCGCTTCGATCATTTGTCTCAGAGTTAATGGACTTATATTACATACTATTAATACGAGTTCATTTTAAGATACGTTTTTCCATGTTAACCTTCCAGAAACAACTGTCTAGAATAAAAATTCTTAACAAATGCTGTATGAACAAACGGATGCATGAATACTCACAGCACGTTGCATTTCAATAATAATTGCCAATATGGATATTAAATTAAGGCGATTCTTTAGAAGAGTTTGCATGATTCTTTAGAAGAGTTTGCATGATTCTTTAGAAGAGTTTGCATTAACATGTAGTTTATTCTTCTTGACCTCCTGTCTCGGGCTTTTCGTCATCAACTATAAGCACGAAACGAAATATTTTCGGGTAGAGCCATGACAAATAAGAGGTGCGCATACTAAGAGGACATGGACGGCTAAAATGTGTGTTTTATATTACACCTCAAATGATAACACGTTCTTACACTGAAAGGAAAATGAGATGCAGAGTTAAATGATGAGAAAGGTATTCGGAAAATGATTGGCATATGATTAAATCAATAGTGGCTGACGACCGCGGCAACCTAAACAAGCAAAGTAGTCGGAAATATAGCACGGATCGTAAAGAAAATTCGAAAATAAAAACTTGCCTCATTGTACCAAACAACAAAGCAATGTAAAAGTACGTGTGTCCGGTGCGAATAAAACACACTTGCATCCAGAGAAGAATGAGGTAGCAAAGTTGTAGGCAACAAACACTAATAAACGAAATTTATAAAAACACTGCGTGTTACAATAATAGCTCTTGAAAGTCAAGAAACATTCGTTGATTGAATAAGTGATCATAAAGCAAATACGCTGTGTACACACATGGTGATATTGATCTGTATAAATGTATACACAAAATAAGCTATGTTATTGTAATCAATTAAGCGTTGTTGTTGAATGTTTTACAAAATATAGTCGAACAAATAGAATATAAGGTAAGTGCATCGATGTGAAAACCTTTCTGGAGCTCGTCGAATAAATTCAAGTACAAAAATACACTAACCTATTCTCTATATCACCATCCATGGTTATGTGAATACCACTTGCTTAATGACAATATTGATGCAATTGTGAAAATCACATGCACAGTTACTTTACAAGTGCAAGAAACAAAGATCAATATACGTAGACTCAACAGGCCATAAAAAATAATTTTATTATAAAGTCAAAATTAGTTAAAAAGTCTTACGCAAAACATAACTTGAATCGAAAATGTATAACTGAAAGGTATTATACTGAAAATGAATACAGTCACACCACTTGTATATTTAATTGTTGATAATTTAAACGGTCTGTTTAGTAATTTCAGAACATTTCACAATTATAAACCAAGCTTAAAGTAAGCAATGTCGTAGTGTTTTTTGTATAAACATTCGATATGTTTGTTGTTCACTTTCCTTTTCATAGGAACATAGCTACACACATTACAGCATGTGTTTTGTTCTAATTTCATAACAAATCATAATGCTTGTATACACAACTTTTAGCCTAGTAATATGAGTATGTAACACTGATTGTGGGGGTTATAGAAATGTCAGATATTAGTTCCATACAAAAACTAAGCATATAGGATGACTACTTAATATATTGGAGTAACATAAATATATATATATATATATATGAATACATGTGGAATACAAACATATATCGAGTATATAATTAATGTCATTGGTAGTTTCTTATGTTATGAATGAAGATGATGAAAAGTAAGGTAAGTTTTGTTTTTGTTTTGAACACAATGACGTTATCGTTGTTCCACAATCCAACAATCATCTTGTTTGTGTCTTCATTGATGTAGACAGATCCGGGGGAGGGCATATCAAGTGTTATGGAATTGAGGACTTTCTTGCCGTCCGTGTCAACCTGACTTACAGAGCTACCAAAGACAAACACCCGCCCTGTGCTCGTCATGTGTATGTTACTTATTGGGTACTTATGTACGAATGCAGGGTCCTTGAACGAGGCTGTGACTGCTCCATCCCTCGTCAGTGTGAGGAGCTTGCCAGTTTCATTGGCCGTAACATAGATCTTCTGTCCACCAGGGCTTACTCCAACTCCTATAACATTTTATGCAAACGATACAACACATAAACATATATATTTAATTTAAAAAATACAACTGTTTTCACTTTAACTGGTTTCTTTTTACACCATAATAATGAGCATCACAAACACATTGGCAATATTTCTAAGCATAATAATATGTTTAAATAACAAATAAATAATTGGCTTCTCAGTTATGCAAGAAATAAACAGTAAATATAGCGGACTGATTCTAAATTTTGATAGCACTTGATGTCAGTATTTGGCTTTGATCGCCAAGCTATACTAATATGATTACAAATAATATTATGCCACTATTAATGCGTTTTTGCGTTTCAAGCTCTATGCTGGAATGTGAAAATCGAATTTAGAAGAATGTTATCTAGTGGTCCAATACTAGACACAGTTAGACTATTGTTATACAAAGAAATAGTATCATTTGATTGAGAGTTTGCCAATTTTTTTAGTAAATAGTAAAGGATTCATTCGTATAAATAACCACAAAGCTGTTTTATACCATTAGGTCCTTGAATGCGCATCTGAACAATTGTATAATACTCGAGAACCTGATTTAAGAAAACTTTCGACTAAAGAGGAAAAAATTATATAAAGTAGGGGACCGCTATACGATGTAACAAGCAGTATTAACAATTGTTTGCCTTGCCATTTTATAGATGATTTTTTAAAAGTTATTTTGATATTCAAGTGTCTATAATTAATGTTGGCCCTCGAGTGTGACCATTCTTACTCCAGAGACATTATTTGAACAAACTTTCTAGATGACCAATATCTGATGTTACATAACTATAATATATCGAACCTTACTTGATCCCATGGGCCTAATTTGCACAAACTTTCTAGAGAGCCACGGCACGATGCTACCTTCAAAATATTAAAATTATGGGCCTTGCTTGTTCAGGGGATAAGTTTTAATTAAAATAAAACTAATTTAACCCCTTGAGGTAATTAAAAAAAAGTTTTAAAATAGTTCTTAATTTACATCCTAATGAACTTTCCTGTGAACGTTCTTTATATTCTGCTCACCAATTCAGGAGGAGATGTCGTTTAAAAAAGTCGAAGATGGATGCACTAACGCAATCATGGACGGACGACGGACATCAAATTATTCTTATAGCTCACCAAGAGCATGTTGTGATCAAGCCAGCTAAAATTGGGTTTACTCTTTTATTAGCATACATTTGGTTGATTTTAGTTACTTCGTTCGGTTTTGATATAAAAAAACATGATACCCATAAATCCTCCATATTTATCCTCATACAACTTCTTCACCAGCCGCCCTTCTATTGTTTAATGACACACTGCAGTAGGAGTCGTAACAAATACGTCGCCCTGGTGGCAAGCGATACCGTTGCATTCATGGTTCAGTTTTATGACATTAAGCTTTAAAATCTTTCCTTTCTCGACTCGTAAGAAATGAATCTGTGTTACAGGAGTAAGGTTTCCAATAACCACCGCCATCTCGTTAGATGATATCTTAAAAATGGAGTACGGCGAAAGAGGTAGTTGTAATTGCTCTATCAGGTTGAACGCCGGATCAAGAAGTTTCACGCATTGATTGTTGCGGTCAGCAATGATAAATTCCCCATTGACTGACTCGCATATACCTTCTGTGAAACAGGTAAACGTATCAGTTGCCGACCGCACCTTGTACTTGCAGTTTTCCTTAATGCTTAAAACCTTATAAGGGTCAACGAGGCGAAGAGTTTCATGAATGGTGATATTTCCCAGCTCTGTGAGAGAATCAAGAAATGTTTTCAATTCCTTGTTGTACTGAAATTCAATGTCTGCATTCCTGAATTGTTTTCGGAGAAATACATCTGCCGAGGCAGTTTGATCTAGACATTTTTTATAGATAATAAACGATCGCTCAGACGAAGTATTTTCTGATCCGTTAATGTCATATCCCTTTAGCTTCGAAATAAATTCAACGCATTGCTTGCTATCGTTTTCGAAAGAAATCTTTAAACTGGAATGCAACTGCTCCAACTTTCTTATTGTTTCTTGTTGCAGTCGGTCTAAATTTTCGTTGATCTCTCGACGTAAACTAAGTATTTCTTCCAGAACATATTTGTAGGAAGTTTGAAGAGATTTCATGCTTTGTTCTCCTATTTTCACCACATCTTCTAAACGTTCCTGTAACTGCTCAATTCTTTTTGCCATGTTAACTGCGCCCATGTGTTGTTCAGTTGATTTGATCTTTTCAGCCAATAAAACAACCTGACTGCATTGCCTGAAAGAGAAACACGATTTATTTTTCTTTCGACTATCAGATTTGTTACAATTTTTTTTATTTATGATATAGTTATTGTTATCTGTTATAATAAATTTTAATAAAAATAAAAATCATACTTCAACTACTACTAATAATAATAATTATACTACAATCTATTTTGCCTTAGCTCTTATGAAATAATCTTTCATTTTCATCTTTCGAGTGTTTGAAAGTTCTTG
>NC_068361.1:74611820-74724320 GCF_020536995.1 Dreissena polymorpha | reverse complement strand
TCAATAACTTCAATAACGCTGAAATGTATACCGTATTTTACTGAAATAATATGATGATCGAGACATGAATCAGCTGAATCATGCCTTATTGGTTGTGTTATACTGACGATGTACAGTGTGCAAGTTTTACTAAAACGCATGTTCTGTTCTGTTCTGTTCTTCAATTACGCACTACCGCAACAAACAACAGTGACTGTTTATTTGTTAAACACCGCTGAAATAGTCGTATGAAATTAACATAAAACAAGAAATAAAATAAGCATGCCTTTATTTGCTCTTACGTCTTGTGTACTGGTAATAATCGATCAGTATCGACTATTATTAGTGGAAACACACCATAATTGACCCCAATAAACGACCCGTAAATATTGCTCGCGTCTTATCTTAGCCCCTTATGCACACACAGCGCAGGCAAACACGTGTCTGGATTGGTCATTGGTCAAATGCAGAAAGCATTTGGACCAGAGCTTGCACAGGGTGCAGGATCACGTGACTTAGTTGGGTTTTTCCAATTAAACGTTATTTGATGTAATACACCGGTAAGAATTGCTTTTTTTCCAAATAACTTTTTTTAACAATTTTTCTTAAGAATTTCAACGAGATTTTTATGCTGCTTATGGAAATGTGAAATACATCTGAATTACTTTATTTAATAAGCCTGTGTTTATGTTCAAAAATTACATGTATGCTGCACGACTATGCGTCACGCAAGGTGAAATTTTGTCACCGATTTCAGACGTTTTCAAGGATTCATTCTTATACATTAAGGACGTACGCGGCAGTTTAGTTTTACGCAAATTTGTTTTGACTGTAACACCGGTTGCGCAATAAGTGTATACTTTTTCGGATATTCGAATAAAAATGGGATGCATATCCAATAAGGGAATGATACCAAGAAATAAAGTATTATGTAGTTTAGAAGATTGATAAACAATTTGTAGCCCCTAAATAACACAGTAAGAATCGACCATCATTCATGCGACTACAAAAGCCTTTTTTATCGCGTGTTTGCAACAACAAGCAAGAATGTCATTACGGAAAACAGTCAATACTTCCTTTTGAATTGTAATTGTGAACAAAAGAGCCTAGTGACTAAGTAGATATTCCCCGTTAAAGGCGGAGGGATTATAGAATTGGCCTTGTCCGTCCGTACGTCAGTTCGTCCGTCCGTCTGTCACAAACAAAATGTTTCGGGGGATATCAATTCAACGAATTTGCTTGTTTATCTGTTTTCTTATTTCTTTTTGATAACCCACGAGCCATTTGGGTAAATTGAAATAAAATCAATATGCGGGAAGCTATTAAAAGTTGAAAGTAAAAAATTATATATTTTTTAATTTTACGATTAACTTTGTTGATATACATTTGATGTTCTATGATATTAAATAAAATTGTAAGCATAATTATAAATGGACACACAGAAATACATTATTTTCAACAGTTTTTTCACTTATGTGCTCAGTTTTGTTCTTTAAGGTATATTTGCGAGGTGATCCCACACGTTGAAATAGTCGTTTTATTCAAAGGTCAATAAAACAAATAAGAACACCCGTCACCCTCGATATTTTTTTAATAAACAAAAGATGGATCTATCAAACAGTTTGCTATTTGTAATAAAAAATAATAACAACTACCGCGTACATTTTTAAAATGTATTCTGTACTTTAAAATGTCTGAGTTATTGTAGATTTAAAAACAAAAAACTGATTTTAGTATTATAACATTACAGTGGCGTATCAACAACACTAATAGATTATTATAATTTAAAAAAAACTCATTATAGATAAAGAAGTTCATGTAGGTAGTGAATGATTGCTTTACATATACGCCATAATTGCCTTCTGTAGTATCTCTATTCACATGCGAACTTATTTGTAGTATGTAAACGTTTTCCTAAAAATGCAATACTTGTGTTGGATTACATTTTAACCGTACACGAACTGTTAAGATAAAATTGTTTTTCATATATATTTTCCTAGCAATTCCAATAATATGGTTCTGCGTTTGTATACATTAATTCATACATTTGTCAAATGATATGCCGTGAATTGGTGAAGTCATATCAAGAATCACAATTAATACCGTTGATATGCCCCTTTAAGTCTACAGTATACGTATTGGTTTTAATTAAATACTTTATTAACCTAATGTAATGATCTCGATTTACATCGTTTATAATTTGTATTTTCATCATATTCAAATATACATTTTCATACAACAATAAATTGGTAAAGTCATGTCAAGAATTTCAAAAAAGTAGTATTCCCCTTTAAATGTATTCAATTATCTTGTTTTTTTTTGTTTGGTTCAGTATAAACTTATATTTGTTTGATCTTTCTACACAAAATTTGTGTTTTCACTTAAATTAAAATCTTCTTATGCATTGGCATACCATGTACATGGTTTACTTGTGTTTTTAAATTGTATTTTAATACATGCAGTTAAACTGCATTTGTGAACAAACGACCCCGGTGACCATTTGTTTTCTTGTTATATTTGTATTAATTGCATTTTATTTATTTTCATATGTGAAATTCTGTTGTTTTTGTTTTTGTTTAAACATTGATAAAAAACATGAAACAATCGATTCATGTTTAAAAAAAAAATAATTTGCAGTCAAATTAAATCAGTATTACAGATTTTGTGAGAAATAAAGGGTGTTTTCAACACTTTTCTCATTGATTTGCTCAAGTTTTTATATTATTACCTTATTGGTGAATTGTTCTTATGCTGAAATATGCTTGTTGTTCAAGTGCGAATAAAAAATGAACAACACCGATGACCCATGATTTGTATTTTATTTTTCTATCCACAACTGATGGTTCTACCTAAATACAAAAAAATATCAAATTCTAGGTGTAGCAAAATTTGCATTTAAACTGCAGCATACGTCCTTAAGTTTTCGGCACAAACTGCAAGGAAAAACTGTCTTTTATGCACTAAAGATTTTTGCAAATGTAATTAAATAATTTGAGATATTTGCAAAAATAAAGTTCTTAACGGTGTGTTTACATTCTGTCTAGCCCGTGTGTAACCCCCTAAAAAACCCGTTGATTTTGCACCCTGTGCAATGGCTTGTCAAATTTTCAAGTGTCGCGGCGACATGATCGGAAAATCAAGCGCCGCGGCGAAATGGATTTTTATAGTCCTAGCACCGCGGGCTATAAATATATATGTTGTATGTATATGTTTACAATGATGTTTAAATATTTATTTATTTATTTGTAATTATTTTTTTGCATATAATTATATACTTTAAAGCATGTTTGCTTAGCCTAGATCGAGTTATTTACAACGATGTACATATATCTTAGTTAAGTACAATATTTCTCAACCCATTCGAATATCAAAAGAATAACCATTTGTTTTGCCATTTGTGTCAAATAAAAAACTGCTATTTTATGGTATACACAAACTACAAAAAGCACATTTTTGTTTAAAAAGATGCGTTTTCCATTTAAGGTATTTTTGTAATTGTCACCAAATCGTTTGAATTTTATTCAGAATTTAAATAATAGGGTAAGATATAGTCGCCGCTTTAATTGACCGTTAATTCGACTTGTACGAGCCATTGTATTGGAGAGTTTGGTTGGAATTCACTGGTGCTGTGTGAAAAGCTGCAAGAGGAGGTGTGGATACTACCATGACCTTGCGCTTCAATGATTTTTCTCAGGGTTGTGAACTTCCATTTAATTATTATTTACAATTGCACAGTTTTAAATGTTAATCTGGCAGAAATAATTGTCTAGAATGCAACGATTCTTAACAAAGTCTTCATGAACAAAATGGTGTATGCATACTCATATTACGTTGCATTTTATGTATAATTGTCAACATTGACATTATACTAAGAGGGATTCTTAAAAGGGTACCCATGTAATAAACGATTATTCACTTGCTGTCTTGGACTTTTCGTCAGGAAGTACTAGCAAGAAAACGAGATATTTTAGGGGAAAGGACATTAAATATGTTTTATGTTTATGACACTATTGTGCATGTGACTTATATAAACATTAACTCTAATGAGCATTAACTAATGTTAATAAAAACACAACACAAGACATTTAATATAGAAGTGCGGCATCAGAAAACAGGGTACTGGGTTAACGTTTTCGGGAGCAATAGTCTGCTTCACAATATCAATAGCGGTACCTATAGTCTATTTCATAATATAACATCTCCCCCCTTTTCTAAAAAAGCAAAACCAAAAGATGATTATGTGTTTATAATACGTTACATATTTGTACAATACATATGGTATGATAATATCAAAACATTAAAAATAAATCAGAGTTTTCAACAAAATATTGACGAATAATAAATGTTAGTTTATTATCAACTTATGCATTTAGATGCCTTTCTTTTGTTAGATTTTAATTGCCTCTATTTCGTCCATTCATTTCCTGCATATTTACGGATGTCAATCACTAATCGTCCTTTCCGTGTCCTATATCCTGTATCTGGGTTTATGATCGGGTAATTGCGGAAATCTGGGATTGACAGTAGTACCACTTGGGGGTTATCATGAATAGGTTCATCAGGCTGTAGAACTAAGGCGTCGAATGGCTTAATATCGCTGGTATTTTCGCGCGTTTTGTGCATCACTGACCTGTTTCTGCGATACGTGCCACCATCGGCCGTTTGTACTATGTACGAGCGGTCACTGTGAACTTTCATGAATGATCCTTCCAACTTCCAGATTTTTCCAAACTTAATACGAACGCTGTCATTAACTGATAATGGCGCTAACGTTCGCGATGTTTTGTCGAAGTTGGACTTTTGTTGTGCCTTAGACTTTTGCATTCTTGTGCGTACATGTTTGTCATTGATTACTGCTGATTGCAGTGCTTTGTTTGTGATTTGTACAATTGATTTGGTTCGACGACCAAGTGCTAATTGACTAGGTGTGTAACCGCACTGTAACGGGGTATTGCGATATTCGAGTAGTGCTAAGTATACGTTGGTTTTCGTATTTAATGCTTCTTGCATCAGCGTTTTAGCTGTCCCTACTGTCTTTACGGCCAAACCATTGCTTTGTGAATGACCTGGTGAGGACGTTCTGTGTTCGAATCCCCAACAATCGGCGAATTTTTTTAATTCGGCTTACAAAAATTGATGGCGATTGTCCGATTTCAGAATATCGGGAATTGACCTTATTGACATGTGTTTTTGCAATTTCGTTATCACTGTATGCGATCGTGTGTTTGGTAAATTGTCAATTTTAAAGAATCTATTATAGAAGTCGACCGTTAACAGGTATTCTTGTCCGTTAAAGTGTAACAGATCAGTGGCGATTTGCTGAAAGGGTCTGTCTGGTCATGCGGTCGTTATCAGAGGTTCTGGGGCATTTGCATCTCTGTGAGCAAGGCAAGTCGGGCAATCAGTGACGTAATCAGTTATTTCCTTAGACATGCCAGGCCAAAACAACGAATCTTTCGCACGTTCAAGTGTCTTCGTAATACACAAGTGTGACGAATGAACGTTTTTCACCAGTTCATTTCGCAGAGAATTTGGTATAACCAATGTGTGACATCTGAATATCAGACCATCATCCGAGCTTAATTCGTAACTGTGATTGAAATATTCCGCGATGTTTCGATCGCATTTGCTCGCAGCTTCCGGCCAGCCGTCGGTTATATATAGCCCGTTTTAAATTCTTTATCATTTGTGGGTCTTTCGTGATTTCGGTACGTATTATTTGGAGTCTGCGATCTTTGACGGGAGTTTTTTTTATATACCGTGTGCACGTGACTATCAAGACGTTCAATTATTTCGGGACATGTGTCTGGCAACGCGTGTCTTGACAAGCAGTCTCTCATCGGATTTTTTTTGCCGGGTAAGCGCTGTACATTGATCTTGTTTTTGGACATTGCAAAGGTATTCTTGATAGTCGCGGCGGTGCAGCAGCCAGTGTTTATTTTTATTATTGAAGACTGTAGTAAACGATTACTTCTCTACCGTACGTGAATTGATGAAATCGTTTCAACCCAAAAAGAATCGCGAGAAGTTCTTTCTCAATGACTGCGTAACCGATTTCCGTTTCCGTTAGTGCTTTGCTGGCATACGCAATTGGTCTCTCGTCTTGCATAAGACAGCAGCCTAACCCATATTTACTCGCGTCTGTTTCCAGTTTCAGGGGTTTGTTAGGGTCATAATACCCTAGAACTGGCGACTGAGTGATGATGTCTTTAACCTTTAATAGGGCTATTTCCTGTGGGGCGTCCCACAGGAACTCTACCTCTTTCTTAAGATAATATGTTTCGCTCCGGTAAGTTAAGTTTCCGTTGCTTAGTGGTAGTGCATCCGCTAACAGATCAAGATGACACGCGATCGAATACCGGCGACATCAGTTTTATTTTCAACTTGATATCTTAACATAAAAATAAGTCTATTGAAACATTAAAGAAATATTAGCAATCATATCTAATAACATTTGAAAAAATGACAAAATGTGTTAACAATTCCATTAAAAATGTGGATGGGAACGAGATTTTGATTAAATGATCGTAGTTCCACACATTGTTTCATATATGCCATCATTCAAATGAATACAATGAATATTCTCCTAACATTTTGGTAATTTTTTGCATACTCAATTATGTGCTTGTTACAAAGTGAATCTCGTCGTATTTGATTTTGAGATAACATACTTTGTCAATGTATTTATGAATGGGGTACGTTACTTTAAAAAGGTTTTACGGATAAATAATTATATTGGTCCTTGCAGAAGACTGTCAAGTTTTTTTAAGGGCTGAAATATCGTTAAACTATGTGACGGCAAACATTTACTTTGCGATTTTGGACGGCAAGAGAGGGGGTCAAACTACAGTATTTATATATCAATCTGCAAATAATGTTGCATATTATTTGAAATTATTTTAATAATTTGAAAAAGGATTAAACACTTCAGAACGTGTGCTTAAAAATGCAGCGTGCATGTAATATTTTGCGTATGTAACGAAGTCGGTAAATATTATAACAACAACAACAATACAACAACTACACAACAAAAACAACAACGAATTGTGAATTTTTCCTGAAATAAAAATATATCGATCTTTACGGTATAATGAATAGTAACAAACAAAACAAGAAAATAAATATATAACTTTGACCTAACCTTCCGAATGAAAAAGTCGTTTAGTCTAGTAAATCTTAATGATGTAATGATTACGTTAATTAAAACAAGATAATGAATTAATGTCTATCCAATCAGAAATAACATTTACATACGGGCATTTACTTGCTCGCAAAATATCAAGCTCCCTAGATATATATTTGTAATTTTCCGATTGATATAGGATGGTTTGCAATATTTCACCACTTCTTGTTTTATTTATTTGTACTTATTGTAAAAAAACTTTTTTGAGAGCCTTTTAGATTTTCATTCAGTCAACTGTGCCTTAAACATTTACATCAGCAGAAACTTCCCTGTATCTTGCCAATAGACTTTCAACGCCGTCGGCGCTCTCGTTAATGCAAGTGTTTACATGAATATATTGGTGACTAGCGAACCCCGTGACTTCTACTACAATGACACAAATGCAACGTGAACTGTATAAGGCTTTTCATTTATATTCCCCCACTGTCAACTGTCGACAGTATTTGAGTAGTGTGTGATTTTTTTAATTACCTGATAATAATTTACGCAGAAAAAGAATTCGATTGACTACATCAGCTTCATACTGTAGAAAGTGAATACTGAATGTAGTAGACATGCGCATGTCAGAATAGAAAATGACATATACATGTATTCAAAATATGAGACAAAAATATTAATCTACTACAAAAAGGTCTTATTGGCTTTGGATCCTAAAATGACACCTTGAAGCCAACGTGCAGTCTGGAAGCTAACGGCACAAGTTTGTGGGAGCTAAAAAACAAAAAGTTGATATAATATTATATATATATATATATATATATATATATATATATATATATATATATATATATATATATATATATATATATAATAAAACGCTTTTATTAATTTTGCCGTAGCTTTCGACCTCTCGGTCTTCTTCAGCGGCGTTTATTTGTGAATAAGCATATCATCTTTAGCGGAAGTGACGTTATATTATCGCACGTTACATTGCGCGCCAATTTTAGTCTTTTGTGTTTAGTCCATATGGTTTGAACGTCCTCAGTTTGCGCTTCCAAAGTTGTTCGATGGTCTTCCGGTACCCGTCGGTTCCATTTAATTTTTCGAGTCCCATGACCCGGAAGTCTGCGACGCTGTGGCCGTTTGTGTAGAAGTGCTCGGCTACCGGGTCGTTGTGTCGTTGTGATATATATTAGCATGTTCCTGTTACAAATTAATTGACATAAACGGGTGAAATACATATCAAGTATTGATGTCTTTTATCTTTAATGTACACGCATTGAATAATATGTTTCATGGGAAACCTGAAACTATTTCCAATGATCTATTTTTAGAAAATGGAAATCCGACAGTAAATGGGTATAGGGATCCCCATTTATTTTGAAATTAGTATCATAATAATCAGAGATACAAAAGATCGAACACTCAATCTGGAATGCGACACAAAACGTGTATGGTAGGCACCAAAAATTAAAATAGCTGAAAATGTGCTTTGGCGCCACCTTCTGTCATTAGCGCAACCTCATTGGTATTGGCAATGTATCGGTGCCGAAAGCGCATGGTCAGTACCGAAAGCGCACTGTAAAATATGGAAATAATCAGTTATCAATTAAATTTTCAATTGAAGAATAACCAAAAACTTGTTTATTAATGCATTTTCCATGGAATATTTCGTACCAATTCGTTCTTAAGAGCGCTACATTATGTCAATTAACGCTGTATCGGTACAGAAAGCGCAATGTCAGTACCGAACCCGCACTGTATAATGTGAATTACGGAAAAAACTATTAAAGAATAACCAAAAACATGCTCATTAATGCATTTGTCATGGACTTTATCGTAGAAATTCGATCTTAAGCGCGCTACGTTGTGTCAAAAAACGCTGTCGCCTACTAAAACAGCATGCTGCAATAATTTCAACAATATATAAGATGTATCTCAAAATATAAACAATACACATTTTAATATGTGACTTGAAACACAGAAATAATTGTTTTAACAGTATGTTACTAATTCTCCTAATATAGTATATGTTACGCATATATCCAGTGCACTTTCGGTAATGCTATTGCGTTTTCGGTACCAATACCGAAAGCGCGCGATTCGGTAAATCTAGTAACCCGTCGACAATCACACAGCTCACTAGTGCCTACGTAATCAGTTTATGCGCTGCAATTATTTGGAACAACTCTTGAAAAAGAACATGGTACGATTATTGATAAAATACTTTAAAGTCGCTCATAAATAAATTCAACAGTCAGGGACGCGTTATGAGAGGCCGGATAAGACGTCCGAGGGCAGGTAATGTACATGTTAACAATTCAGCAACAGTAGTATCAGTTATAAGAATATAAATCATGTAGTCGTGCTAGATTACAAATGAAGACGTTTTCTAAGTAGTTTCTGAAAACTGTATGTACTGCAGTAAATTGCATTTCATTTATATAATAATGGTATTATAATGGCGAAACGAAACGAATATATACGGGCGAATGTAGAACAAATTGGTGTGTATTTATGCATTATATGGTTTGGTCATACGAGGAAATAGCGTAAGTGCTATAAAAAGCATTCAACGGGAAACCTTTAGTGTTTTCACACGAAGTATTTTTATAACAATGGCACTCTTAATATAGTAACATGCTGGGATTACCTGCGGAGCAGGTAAACAGGTATGAAGCACATTCACATGTAAAGTAGCTTAGGCGTAATCGATTTATATTAGCGCAATACACACCTTTTGTATTCCTTCAATACAGATAGCTTAGAATGCTTTAAACTATGTATGTTTATGGGCCTAACATGTTACTACTTCAGAAACTACTTGCTACAAGAAGTGGACTTATTAGTTCGCTGAAGTTGAAAGTTATACATTAAATGACATATGGACAAAAACAGTTTTGTTCTATATATACATAAATAAGATTGTTTAACTCTTGAACTACTTAGCCAATTACTAGCTTCCATATTTACATTATACAAATTTAGAACTTCTGTCCATCCTTTGAGGAAACATCTCGAAACAATATTCCTCGGAACGAACGTTATTGCCTTATTTGTAAACAATGGCACAGTGTGGATATGTTCAGTATCTTTAATTACAACCCAGGTATATTAAACGGGCTTACAACAGTGTCCCATATAATGAACATTTCTACAGCTTATTTGTATCAACATGCACATCTGCAATTAGCATTTGTGTACAGTTGTAATTATGTAAATGAAGCTTTAACCAATTGCGAATTATTTGTGAATGCCACAAGCACATTCACATTAATACATGTAATTTTCTTGCTGTCTTTCAAAGAATTATTGATCTGCTTCTTCACATTATTATTGTATTGAACACAATTTCTTATTTTGTGAAATATAATGATAGGTAGTATCAATTTATATCAACTTAGCATCGAACAATCGGGATTAAATCGTTAAAACTTGATACATTAAGTTTAAACCTGTCTAAGCAAGGTTAAGAATATAATAAAGGTTACTAATGCCACCAAATAACGGTTTGTGAATATAAACACTGAACGATATTTAAATGGGCTGTAGTTTGCTTTATAATATAATTTTGAATCACATTTGGATTCCAGGTTCAAATTCATATCAAAGTTAAGAATTAAGGTTTTAAGTATATTGTCGTCTGTTTTCCAAATAACCGTTTCCTAACTAATTTTATATCCAGGCCTCTTGCTTATTCCCAAACTGGGCCGAACTAATTTTTAGCGAGGCTGTTTTCGGAGAAACCCCGCGCTATTGTCATAGCTTGCTCATCGTCCGCCGTAGCTTAACATTGGCCATAACTTTTTAAATATTGAAGATAGCAACTTGATAGTTGGCATGCATGTGTATCTCATGGAGCTGCACATTTTGAGTGGTACAATTTCAAGGTATACATCATCCTTCAAGGTCTAGGGTCGAAAAAACAAGGGAAGTAATAAGCTTTAAATGGACATAGTTATCTGACCTGCCCACGTATATTTTTTTGTTAAATAGATCAAGGCGGCGCAATAGGCGGCATTGTGTTTCTGACAAACACATTGTGGTAAAAGGTCAAGGTCAATGTCATCCTTTACGGTCTACGGTAAAAAATACAAATTTAAGGGAAGTAATAAGCTTTTAAAGGGAGATCATTATTCAATATTGAAGTGAACCTCATGGAGCTGCACATTTTGAGTGGTGAATCTACAGCCACGGTAGTGGCTTTAATTATTTGCTACTAAAATAGAGATTTGTTACAGACAATTATTTTAAAGGGAAGTAATTTATATAATTATAAATCTCGTATTATATATTTCCTTACCAAGAATTGAAGTTCTTTTCACAGTTACTGTACATATTTATTATTTAGATTATGTATAACCCAAATGATTGATTTGTCAAAGTTTTTTTTTTAAATGATAAAATTATAATTTCTTTGATGTTCATTACATACCTGTGGACTTATGTCCATAGATACATGATCAACTCTGGCTTTTTTAAATTTATTTTATGAAAAGAAAAATCAACTCTGGCCATGACCGCTTTTAAACCACAGGCTCTGGTTGTCAGTGATGTCTGACATGGTCATAAGTGACTGCGAGACCCTCCTCCCCCCCCCCGGTTGAATTGGACAAAATTCAAGGGAAGAAAAACCTTTAAAGGGAGATGATTTCTATACCAGCCAAATGATAAATATAAATTTTATTTCAATGCGGCGCAGTAGGGGGCATTGTGTTTCTGACAAACACATCTCTTGTTGGGTCACTAGGTCAAAGGCCAAGGTCTAAAAAAATAATCTGACATACTTTCGCAGCCAAGCGTGGCACCCGTTATGCGGTGCTCTGGTTATAAATCATGTTGAGACCCCAAATTTCAACTTTTTTAAAAGCAAATATAGTTAAACTTTTTCAACATTTGAAAAACATGCCAGTACTGATAATTACAGACTAGCATTAAAACTTGGTTTACAATAAAACAAATAATTGTACTCACAAGAAAAATATACATCTTTTGGGCGGAAAAGAACGTTGACATTTGCCGATTTTTTTCTAAACCAATACTTTTTTTAAAATTTAACCAAATCTACCTCGAGACTTGCAACAAGCGACTGATAAGTGACTTAGTTTAAATCATCGTTCAAACACAAAGTCTGCCGGAAAAATTCCGCGAAATCCAAAATATACGTCCTTTAGATAAGTGTGTACTTTTCTTGGTTTCAAATAGCAACACAAAGGCTTTCTTATAAATCGGCTTGATTCAAAACAGCTTTGTCTAATGAGCGTCTCAAATGCAGAGGCAATATTTTATGTGGCGTCAAAAATTCCAATCTCGACGAATTTCATCGTACTGTCATGACAGGACTTCATGAGGCATAGCTCATATGTATACAGTGATCCAGTATAACTGAGTGAAAAGATAAACTTTATGCTTATGCACCAAAAGCATGTATATAAACAATGTATGTTAAACAGTTATAATCTAAATCAAATTTATGAGTTTTGTTCATGGACGTTTTTTATTGTAGATGATGAATTCCACTCAAAAGGCCATATACTCGGAGACTATGTTGACAAAAGGAATGTAACATATCAAGGAATGTATGTCGTGTTTATGCTTGTCCATTAACAAAGTCACTAGTACATGCTAGTAGTGCAGTATGGCCGCTAAAACACACCTGATCGGCGACAAGGAGACCAATAATTGGTTCAAAGCGTGCATAGGACTCAATGTTACGAAGGAAGGACTCACTAATTTTCTTTGCGCAGAATTACAGAAAGTACACACCGTTGTTGGTAGAAGTTGTGGAAACTGCCCAATTGAAAACCTCATACAATGTCCGACAAACCCATATTGTAACAAGAGGAAACGGAATTATTGTCCTTTTCACAAATCACAGAAACCGCAGCCATGCCCAATATGTGATAATGTAAAACATAATATCATATTACAACACAGATATGGTGGACCTTCCTGGAGGAACACTCGTGCGGAAAAGTGGGTACTAAATTATTGGGAAATAGGCAAATGCTACCTCCCTCCGGACGGATATAGCAGCATTTCCTCGGTCCAGGAATCGGACTTTAATGGTGTGATAAGCATCATGTTGAATTGCCTACATTTCCATACATGTCTCTCCCCCTTATGTTTATCACCTCCACCGCCTGATAAGCAATGTCCTCTAGAACAGGTAATACAAAGCACGAGTTAAGTGTTTAAACAGTAGTGTTTCTATTTGTTTTACTCATATCTGAATGTGTTTGCGAACATTAAAGAGTATTTCATAAAAGCTGTTGCATATTTTATTAACTTCTATTGTATGACTTTCTAAATGCTGCATTAACGCACACTTGTCATTTTAAGTATGTGTACATCAAAGCGAGTATTTACGATCTTTATACTTGTTTTCAAAACTTATAAAACATCAAACACAAACACAACAATTCAGAAAAAGCAGTACCATTAAATAAATTAAGTTTAATTAAATTGCAATTATTGTTTACGTAAAAAAAATCCTTCATGTGCACAACAATTGTTCCCTATTTGGAAATGCCCATTAGCTGACGCAGCTTTGTTCATACGACACGTAGACGCGCTTTGGTTTGTAATAATAAACGTGTCGGTATCGGTGTTAATTTTGCTGTATACAGTATACTGCAGTATGCTTTATTTCATTGATGGTCCTTTATTTTTCATAAACTTTATTAACATGCGTAAATCATATTGTTAAGCTTATAAGATTGTGAGAGAGAAATGTGGACATTAACATTCTACATACTCGCTTTAAAATTCGAATATAATACTTGTTTATTTATCATGATTAGTTTTTTCTTAGGTTCGTCAGATTGGCCGAGATGTGCGACACACATCCGACTGCAAGGTTACAGATGCTGACTTACAGGACTATTTCAAGGCACTGTCCACGCTCCTGGCTGACCCACAATACTTACAACATGATCCTTCAGCCATCATAGCATGTACAAGACTTAGTGATGTAAGTTAAAGGGAACAGTTTATATATTTATAAATTTAGAATGGTTTGTAACGTCTGTGAAACAGCAAAGAATAGTGCACATTATAAAACTATAATACAATTAACAATGACACATAAGGCAAAATAAATGTTTTATAACATACCGTTGTTTTCCCAAAAATGGGTAGGCAATAAGTATTGCACTTTTTCGTCCGTTCCTACATACGTGAGACCGCCCCGAAGCTCCTTCTTTTGAATTGATTTCACAAAATATTCACATTTGAATTACCTTAATGTGGAGGTGATCGTACACAATTTGGCTGCAACATGAGTTTTGAGAATTATTGTGTTTTTTCTTGGTTTCCACTATTTACAATTATATATTACATATGCATAAAACGTGTCTACTCTGATTGTCTTTAACTTCTTGGCCGATTTCGCTCAAACTTTCACAGCTTAATCGTCTTAATGGGTGTTTGATCATAAAGGATGGAATTTTATCACATGCCATACCTTGTGTCCCATGTAAAATAACCATTATATATAATTTTATCTTACACATGTGTAATATACTTTTTAAGCGTTTTCATTGGCTTAGTTTTCGTTTATTGACCAATCGCATTTTGTTATTTTGCTAAAATGACGTTGCAACGTCAAATGACGACAAAAAAATGTAAACAACATTCGGGATTTATCATTTGCGTAAATATTTATTTAATTTGCTCACTTAAAAGCATTATTAAACTCGTCTAGGAAATTCGTTAGTAAGCTCGCCAAAGGCTTGCTTTCTAACAAAATTCCTGAACTCGTTTAATAAAATATTGTATGATATAACAACTCGTGCCAGATCCTATATGTATCCGCTGCACATTTTATAATTATGATTGGCATTGCGCTGAAGTGCAGCGACTGGTATGTAATACCTTTTTTTCGCTTATGGGAGAAGTAATTTTACGGATCAATGTATATATTTTTGTTGTCAGAATATCTTGCACAGTGGTGATTTTTGTGTAAATTAGTGTAAATAAGTACTGCATTTATGCCTATTACATTAACTACAACATTTTTTGCAAATAATGCAAAGCTAATTTTTTTTAATTAGTAACTGATCACAGGGACTGGGCAATAATAAAAGATCACAGGGAATGGGCAAATACGCGAACCAGTGAAACTTTCTGGTTTTGTATAAAAACAAAACATGATCAAAATATATTTATCTTGTGGTTTTTAGCTCATCTTTTTTTTTGAAAAAAAAAATATGAGCTATTGTCATCACCTCGGCGTCGGCGTCGGCGTCCGGTTAAGTTTTGCGTTTAGGTCCACTTTTCTCAGAAATTATGAATGCTATTGCATTCAAACTTGGTACACTTACTAACTATCATGAGGGGACTGGGCAGGCAAAGTTAGATAACTCTGGCGTGCATTTTGACAGAATTATGTGCCCTTTTTATACTTAGAAAATTGAAAATTGTGGTTAAGTTTTGTGTTTAGGTCCATTTTATTCCCTAAGTATCAAAGCGATTGCTTTCATACTTGCAACACTTACTAACTATCATAAGGGGACTGTGCAGGCAAAGTAATGTAACTCTGACTGGCATTTTTACAGAATTATGTGCCCTTTTTATACTTAGAAAATTGAAAATTTGGTTATGTTTTGTGTTTAGGTCCACTTTATTCCTACAGTATCAAAGCTTTTGCTTTCATACATGCAACACTTATTAACTGTCGTAAAGGGACTGTGCAGGCAAAGTTATGTAACTCTGACTGGCATTTGGACGGAGTTATGGGCCCTTTATACTTACAAAATTGAAAGTTTGGTTAAGTTTTGTGTTTTGGTCCACTTTACCCCTAAAGTATCATAGATATTGCTTTCATACTTGGAACACTCGCAAACTATCATAAGGGTACAGTAAAAGGACAAGTTGCATAACTCTGGATGTCATTTTTACGGAATTATGGCCCTTTTTGACTTAGTAACTTTGAATATATGGTTAAATTTTGTGTTTCGATCCACTTTACTTCTTAAGTATTAAGGCTATTGCTTTCAAACTTTAAATTCTTTCATGCTATCATGAGGTTACTGTACCTGGCAAGTTGAATTTTACCTTGACCTTTGAATGACCTTGACTCTCAAGGTCAAATTATTAAATTTGGCTAAAATTGCCATAACTTCTTTATTTATGATTAGATTTGATTGATACTTTGACAAAACTACTCTTACCTGACATACCACAATAGACTCCACCCAAACCATCGCCCGTGCCCCCCCCCTTCCCCCCCCCCAAATTCCCCTCCTATTTTTTTTTTTTTTAAGATCATCATTTGTAAAATGACCACCACACCCTCACACTATACCCCCCCCACCCCACCCCAACCCCTCCCCAAATTTTTTTTTTAAACGGTTAAAAAACAAAACTATTTATTTTGATTATTTTATGTTTGAAAAACCGTCCAACCATCGCACCCAAGAATCCCCCCCCCCGAATCCCCCCCCACAATTTTTTTTTAAGATCATCTCACAAATTACCACCATACCCTCACACTATACCCCCCCCCCCACCTCATCCCCCCCCAATTTTTTTTTGGAAACGGTTAAAAACACAAATATTTATTATTATTATTTTATGTTTGAAATACCGTCCAACCATCGCACCGAAGAATCCCCCCCCCTTTCACTCCACCCCGCCTTCCTTTGTGATTGAAAATGAGAGTCCCTTCACCTTTAAAAAGAAAATAGATGAGCGGTCTGCACCCGCAAGGCGGTGCTCTTGTTCTAACAATAGGGCAGACTGTTGCTGTTCGAGTTTTGGTTAACGCGTATTTACTTCAATTTTACAAGACGACAGCGATTACACGGTGTATTGCTTTATTGATAACCGTTACACTACAGTCACTTATTAATATCTTAGTAAGAAGGTGATTTTTCAGGCGGTTCCATAGTGTAGTGGTTACACGCTTGCTTCACATGTGAGAGGCCCAAGGTTCGAGCCCCAGTAGAATCAAATTATTTTATTTATGTTCTATGTTAACTTTTTGTTTTGATGTAGACATTTTAGTTTAAATAAATATGCTATTTTATTGTATCCATTTTTATGCCCCCTGATCGAAAGATCGGGGGTATATTGTTTTTGGCCTGTCTGTCCGTCATTATGTCATTCTGTCATCAAAAATTTAACCTCACATTAAAGTTTTGCAAAAACTTTTTAAATATTGAACAAAGCAACCTGATATTTTGCATGCATGTGTATCTCATAGAGCTGCACATTTTGAGTGGTGAAAGGTCAAGGTCAATGTCATCCTTCAAGGTCAAAGGTAAAAAAACAAAAACTTTAACCTTACATGAAAGTTTTGCAATTACTTTTGAAATATTGAAGAAAGCAACTTGATATTTTGCATGCATGTGTATCTCATGGAGCTGCACATTTTGAGTGGTAAAAGGTCAAGGTCATCCTTCAGGTCAAATGTAAAAAATAACAACCTTACATTCAAGTTTTGCAATAACTTTTGAAATATAGAAGATAGCAACTTGATATTTGGCATGCATGTGTATCTCATGAAGCTGCACATTCTGATTGGTGAAATGTCAAGGTCAAGGTAATCCTTCAAGGTCAAACGTAAAAAAGAATAAAAAAGCGGCGCATAAGGGGTCATTGTGTTTCTGACAAACACATCTTTTGTTTGTTTTTATTATGCCCATGAAATATATGTGTGAGAGGGTGGAGGGAGGGGGGTTGGTGTAAACACATTAAAACCCTTACAGTGTTTTCATATCAATGAGTACTCAACCCCTATCGTAAATGAGCAACGTAAGAATAAGTTCAGAATCATCTCCCCTTGAAGTTGAGAAAAATATGAAATGTATTAATTACGCATACAAGAAGAAGTAGATTTTTTAAGACCTACACAGTTCTGTTCCATTAATGAAAACTGCACTCGGATGCCAGTAAAAAAGGAAACCAATGTAAATAAAATGATCTATGAAATATTTGGGGGTTATAACAGCACAAAGTCATAGATAATGGTTATTTGGAGTTTATAACACAACTTCATAGATTTTGGTTATTTTGGGTTATAACACAAAATCAGAGATAATAGTTATACCAGTATCTTTATCTATTTTGTTTAAAATAATAGGCCAATATATTAATATTTACAGTAGAAAAAAAATCGCTCCATGTAACTTCATTGAGTGCCTTTTACACTGAAATTCCCGACGCCCTTTGATCCTTTGCATCAATACTTATCTTGTACAATATATAAATGTTTGGATTATGCACACGTGCAGTTTCAAAAACAAAATGTTGGTTTGCTGTAAAAAAAAATAGTGTATAAAGTTTTGTGGTAAAGAAACTGAGTCGAAGAGCCAACTAACATGATCATTATTCAGCTATGAATGTATTAATATTAATTGTAAATCGTATAATTGATATAAACATGTAAAATAGAAAACGTAAAATAAAGTTGAAAAATAATAATGTAATAAATTGACGAGTATGTAGTAATTGAGGGACAATTGACGAGGATGAAGAAATTGACGCACAATGGTACAGTTTTTTTCACTAAACGTCATTTCTATAAAATCATACTAATTCGCATTTATAATGTCACAGTTCACGAAACTTATTGGCATGGACTAAACAGTTATATTAGTTAAAATAATGTTATGTTTCAATATGTTTCAATATAAGATTTTGTTTTATAAAAGTATAAGTCATTTTAAAGATATGACTTCATCAATGGCTCTGCAACTCGTGAAAAATAAATGTTACCATTCATGAAATGATACTACGATCTCTCAAGAACATAAACACATATCCATCAAAACGTATTATTTTCAACATGATTTGACATATTTAATATTTGTTTTGGACAAAAACAACACATTATTTGTTTGGATTTGCATGTAGTTGCAGAATGATCGTATGTCGTTTGAAGAACTGGGCAAGCTGTTAAAAGAGGTCAATGAAACGCTCGAAGAAGCAAAAAAGACCGGCAAACGTTTTTCTGAGATTGCGGAAAGGACCTTGTCAAAACATCTGCAGAAATTGGATGCTACAAATCAGTTGGGGCTGATACGCCTTAAAAAGAAGACAACAGTTGGGGAACAACGCCTTCATAGCAAGACGAAATTTGGGGAACATCGCCTTGAAAGAAAGACACAATTTGGGGCACAGAGAATTGAAAGCAGTGTACAGCATGGCATTGAGCGCATGCAACAAGCAGCAAACAAAACTGCACAAGCAGACTACGAACGAGACGTAGCAGGTTCGTAAACAGGTTTTGTTTTGCACACCAGTTCGTCTCAATATATGTAATCTATTTACAAATTATCATTTCAAAAACAAAGTGAACCCAATTAAGATTTAAATTTGGCCAAAAATCCATATATTTTGTGCATAAAAAGACGTGTTTAGTTACACAATTATTTGTACAGGAGTTGATTGAGCTACACTTCTGACCTGTTCGTCAGCGTTATGATCTGGTTTAGGTGTTTTGTTTGTAAAAAGTGTGTATGCATTCAGAGCTCCAGATAAGGGTCGTATTTTCGTAATTACGAATTATTTTCAAGTCCGTTACGTATTTATTTTAAAATCTTGTCGTACCATTAAGAATTACAAAATCAAGTTACGAATATTATTTTTACATCGGTTCGTATCGATTTTTATTGCGTTCTTTTCGTGTATTAAAGATCTTTGCGGTGCCTATATAGAGAATGGTTATCGGGTTTGTTTAACAAAGCGCAGTTTTCCAATAAAAGCGGCGTATACAGTCTGTCAAAAAACAATGGCGGCGCCCAGAGAGCGTCCTAAAAAACTGCAAAGCGTCCAAAAACACGCTTTTAACATATTGTACGCAAATTTAGCCGAAGTTAAATGTTTAGAAAGACATTATAGAAATGATCTTATACGATGTTGTATGTTCAGTTTCCGACACAGTCGGAAAAGCTAAACAAAAACGCGACACGACGGGTCCAAACTTAAATACAAAAATCATTAAACGAGTGGAAGGGATAAGTCCCGTGGCTAATCGTTGAAAAGATTGAAGGGGAAACCCGTTTTTATTGTGAAATATGTAAAAAATCATCTAAGGCATGCAATCTAAGCACAGTTTGGGCATATGAAGGTTTTTGAAAAATAAAATTCTATAATACTGAAAAGACACTGTTGAACTCGTATAAATAAAGTTGCTAGTATGTTTATTTTGATTTTTTTGCATGAAAATAATCATTATTATTTATTTTTAGGTCATTTATAAAAAATAAGAATTATTTTCCAAAACTTAGTAGTAACGTTAAGAATAGAGTTCAGAATTCTTTTTGAAAATCTGGTAGTAATTTAAAAATTTCACAAAACCTTATCTGGAGCTCTGGCATTTTATTCTCTTTGAACTTTAAATATGTCTAATACTAGGTCACTTAAAAGGCACACAACATGTCCTGCAATTAATTAGAATAATAACCATTTTAAGTTAGCATATTATGTATCAATTGATTAAAAATTATCATTAATATATAAGCTATAGGAAATGTTTACATATAACAATTACATATTACTAAATAAAACCTTTCCGTAGGAGCTTTGTTTTTTATGTAATTTTAATGACACAACATTGTATATTTGTGTATATCGTCCGCAGTATAACACTAGAGGGGTCTATTTACGAAAAATGACTTTTTTCCGGCAATTTTAGATGGACATATTGTTAATGCTTTTGATCTGTACTGTTTACTGGTCTGCAGGCGTTTGTCAAATGCTAGGGTTAAGTTTAGTGTGCAACATCTATACAGATAGTATATGTATTCTCCTCGTTGTCGTAGTCTGATATCGGTACGTAGACCTTGATGATGCTGTTGTTGTGAGGTCTAGCTGCGATACAAATGGAGATGAGTCTCCTGGAGAATGGGATGCAACTGATGATGCTGTTGGCTACCTCCTTCCTAACGATGTAAGCAACCCGATGTTTAGAATTCTCTCCCATGATTCGTAACTTGTGTCGTTCGTCCGTTGATGTTTTTCCGAAGCCTTGCCACCTGGCCTAGGCTAGTTAGAACATTTCCAAGCGGTAGTGCTTCAGCTCATGCTTAAGTATGTGGATTTTTCCGCATGCAAGGAGTGTTCTTACGTTTGAAACTTTCACGTGTGTATGATTGGTCCCTTTGCTGCCATCTTGATCGCTTGGTAAACTTTATTATCCTACTTGTCGCATCCACCCTGGGGACACACAGTGGAGTGCGCGATCATGGTTATTGCAATCCCCGATCGAGCCCGCTTTGTATTCTGTATTTTTGGTTTCTTCATTTTCTTTCTAAAGGCTTGAATAAATCTTGGCGGTGCAAATTTTCTGTCGAAGAAATTGCATCTGTTCATAGAAAATGTGCCAGTCACCCCTTTTTGTTTGTTGGTCAGCAAAAGCGGTAACCATGGTGTGGTTGTGTCAAGGTCTCGGAATCAGAAGTGAGATTTGAGTGTCTGGTGAGAACCAGGTGTACCAGTCCTTTCTTGGGAGCTGCTGCAAAGCGAAAAAGTACTATCTCTACCCCGATGGGGTGTTAAAACTAACGTCTGCGTTCAAACATTGGGCATCCCTGGAACTACTTCACATATGTTGAAGACATTTAAAACGCATGTTAAACATACCAAAGCTAAAAACTATGACGTACCATTTAGCAAAGCGATGCCGCTTCTAATTCTTCGAATTTTAGAGTTATGTTTATGCGTGCAAGTACCTATTCTTGCAACAACAATGGGTAGTCCATTGGGACTGGATCTTTACAAATCATATCCATTTAAAACTAAAAATATGTTTATTTTCATTTAAAACAGTACAGTTTAGTACATACGATTATGAGATTAAAGGGTGCGTGCGACATAACTATATATGTTTTACTATACCATATACTCAATGGCAACTACCCAGTATCTTTCAGGTAACTGACCAATTCTTTTATATCTGTTCTATTACTTAGCAGGCTTATACATATTAAATTCACGAGTATGCCTGTCTTCTACTGGCAGCACTTTAAAACATCCTATGTTGCTTTAGAAGCATATTATAAATAAAAAAAATAAGCACAGTTATTGGATATATTATATCAAGTGTACAGAATAAAGTCCCGCAATTTCGTGTTCCCTTTAACTCGTCTCAGCAGATGTAAAGCAATAAATAACTATTTGTCGTGTGTATGTATTGTAATGCTCATACAAAAGCAAAAGAAACATAGCCTCATACAAGCTAGTTCATCTTAAATGCGTCTCTTAAATTGATTCACGCTTGTATTTTTAGCTCATCTATTTTGTGAACAAAAAATATGAGCTATTGTCATCACCTTGGCGTTGGCGTCCGGTTAAGTTTTGCGTTTAGGTCTACTTTTCTCAGAAAGTATCAATGCTATTGCATTCAAACTTGGTACACTTACTTACCATTATGAGAGGACTGGGCAGGCAAAGTTAAATAACTCTGGCGTGCAATTTGACAGAATTATGTGCCCTTTTTATACTTAGAAAATTGAAAATTTTGGTTTAGTTTTGCGTTTAGGTACACTTTTCTCAGAAAGTATCAATGCTATTGCATTCAAACTTGAACCACTTACTTACTATCATGAGGGGACTGGGCAGGCAAAGTAAGATAACTCTGGCGTGCATTTTGACAGAATTATGTGCCCTTTTTATACTTAGAAAATTGAAAATTTGGTTAAGTTTTGTGTTTTGGTCCACTTTACCCCTAAAGTATCATAGATATTGCTTTCATACTTGGAACACTCGCAAACTATCATAAGGGTACAGTAAAAGGACAAGTTGCATAACTCTGGTTGTCATTTTTACGGAATTATGGCCCTTTTTTGACTTAGTAACTTTGAATATATGGTTAAATTTTGTGTTTCGATCCACTTTACTCCTTAACTATCAAGGCTATTGCTTTCAAACTTCAAATACTTTCATGCTATCATGAGGTTACTGTACCTGGCAAGTTGAATTTTACCTTGACCTTTGAATGACCTTGACTCTCAAGGTCAAATTATTAAATTTTGCTTAAATTGCCATAACTTCTTTATTTATGATTAGATTTGATTGATACTTTGACAAAACTACTCTTACCTTACATACCACAATAGACTCCACCCAGTATCAAGTTTTTGATATGAGGAAGTCGCAGACTTTCACAGAGTCACAAAGAGATCAAAGACTGTGTGTTAAGAACGGCTTAACAGACCAGGCATTAAAGAAATGTGTTTGTGAACAATTTTCTACAACTGCTGAACAAGTGCAGATAGTTCATTTTGATATGAAAACAGAGGGATCAGCATTGAAAACTACTGTTGTCATTTTGCCGAAAATTGTACAAAACATGCCCTTCAACAAACTCCTGATTGAGACATACACAAACGAACATAGGTTATCAAGAATCATATGTGGTTTGTGGAAGGCTGACATTAAAGTAGATGAGTTTAAACAAATGCTGATGGAATTTCTAGGTTGGAAGTCTATAGCATTGTGTAAAGACGGTAGAATTATTTATAATGGAGTTGAAGATCAACTGAGGGAAAATCAAGACCTGACAAGAGTTCAGGCCTTTCAGTTTGGTCATATGAAGGTAACATTAGTCTACAGCATAAATGCTGACATTGAATATCGATTCATATGTACTTTAAATGGCGCCAAATCTGTGTTGGAAGCAAAAGAGGGAATCCTTACAAAATTTTCAAGAGAATTTGAAGCCATAGACGAAACAAAAGGCCAAATTCTACACCTTTGTATCAGAGACCAAATTATTCAAGATGACATTTGTTTGGGTGTGGCTATGCAAAGCATAACTCGTAGTGACGACACTCCTATCAGTCTTCACTTTGCTTCCCAGGATGCAATCACCGTTACTATAGTCAGTAATGAATTGAAAATGAGACAAACGTTGCTTATTGTTCCTCGGCGTTGTTCTACTGCTTATCTGCGTGAAAGGATAGGAAAGCTAGCGGCATGTGATGCAAATTCCATTAAACTTGTTTTCAACGAAAAACTTATCGATGAGTTAGATGATCTTTCGCAAACCTATGGTAACAATTGGAAAAGTGGATGCACTCTGAATGTTGGTTTGAAGAAACAAAAAACTTTAAAAATCAAGAATCCAATTAACAATGAAGAAAAGGCTTTTAAAATGTATATGCTTGAGCCAGTTCAAAAGTTGGTGGAACGCATAAGCGCATATTGGAATTTAGATGTGCTGACAATGTGCCTTTTTTGTCGTGATGTTCCGATGAAATGTAACAGTTTGCTTCAGCACTATGCAATAAAAAACAACATGCAGCTAGAGTTGAAGTTGTTCCCAAACAGAATAGCAATTCAAGTGAGAATAGTATTCAAGAAGAGGACATTGAACTTGGCTGTAGCAGACAGCACAGTTACCGCAGTAGAAGACTTGTTGACATACTGTGCCGTTAAGATGCAGTATCCCAGGAAATGTTCAAGAGCCATTCTTCGGAATAAATGCTTGAAACCAGAAGCATCTCTGAAGGATGAAGGTTTCTCCACAAATGAAAAGGTGAAGTAAAAGTTCAGTTTTTATGTTTGGAAATCTTTTTGACATAATCTTTGTTTTGAGAGTGAGAATGAGTTTCTTAACTAGTAATGTCAGCAGAATGGCATTCTGGAAATGTTTCTTACTTTTCAAGAATTTAAATCACCCAAAAAACATCTATTATTTTCATATTGACTAGTGATATACTGCAACAATAGTGTCAAAGACAAAATTAGATTAAAGTATTTTGTTCACTCGTTTTTTAGGTGTCTATAGTGTTCTTTGATGAACCACTGAGTGGTAACAGTGAACTCATACCAGTGTTTGAAGCAGACATTGATGGGCACACAACCCCACGGTATGGGAAAGTGGTTGAAGGACTATTACTTTTAGGTATGTAACAATCATATGGTTTATAAGGTTGTAAATTGCAAACAAAAAAAGCATAATTTTTCTGTTCTGTTCACCAGATTTTTATTGTAAACATGTCATGTGGAATTACAATATTTATTAAATTTGATTCATAACTGTTTTCTTTTAAGACTTCTATAAAGCTTTTGAAAACATTTGTTTATCTGCAAAATTAATCTCATTTCAAAACAGTTAAATACTTGATATGCTATTAGGTTGGCTGGTTTGTTTTTGTGATTTTAAGTTTGGGTTCAGACAAGGAATCTAGTGTTCCCCTACCTATATATTATTTACAAATGTGTAATTTCTGAAATAAGACAAAACGTATTGTCCCCTACTGGCATTGGAGGGGACTTATTGTTTGCGCTTTGTGCGTCTGTGAGTCTGTCTGTCTGCCTGTCTGTCTGTCTGTCTTTCTGTCACACTTTTCTAGATCCTGCGATAACTTTAAAAGTTCTTAATATTTTTTCATGAAACTTGCAACATGGATAGATGGCAATATGGACATTATGCACGTCATTTCATTTTGTTCCTATGTCAAAAATTGTGGTTGCTATGGCAACCAAAAAAATTGTTTTCTGAAAATGGTGGAATTTCTGACAATGGTTGAGCCGGTAGGAGACCATATTGCTTGACAATAGCCTTGTTTAAAGCTCATTTCATTCTCTCTATTTCATATATGTTTTTTTATGAGCACCTAGTTTTCTTAAAATTAACAAGCTTGATTTTATAAAAGCTTACTAAGTAAAAGTCAGTTTATGGCTCAGTCTCATTTGGAATGTCACTGTTAATTGAATAAAATGTACCGGTATGTAACCTAATCATTTTCATAATTTCAAAGCTGACTGTTCTTACTGCAGGCAGGTATATTAGAAGTTTATGACAAAAAGTTAAGCTAAACTCCTGTTAGCTTAAAGGTTAAATACAATAATTATTATAAAAAGCATTTAAAGTTTGGTGATGATAATATTAATTTAAAATTAAAAAAAATTCTTAGTTGAAACATTAACTTTATGTACTCGTTACAAAAGTTAAGTGCTGTTTGCTTTACTTACAGTTATTGTGATTCATCAAAACCAGATTAACCAGATCCATATTAGAGGCAGACACGTTCTGTATTTTGTTGACGTGTTAAAGAAATCTTCCATGCAATCATACACTGTGATACAGCAGTAGTGTCATACAACAGTAGTGTCATTCTTACATGTACATGCAAACTGTAATGTTTTTATTTGTAAGTACCAATCAAATTAATTTTCTTTCTTTCTGTTACCTATTCATTGTCGAGATTAATTGTGATGCTATTTCAGCAGTGATGGAAATCAGCTCCAGCATGTAAGCCTTGCTCTTGTGAATGTGAGACAGGCTTTGAATTCCAGCTTGATTGTTAAACTTTGTTCCCTCATGCAGCTGTCTAACCGATCTTTTGACCTGCAATAATATCCAAGTAAATGTTTGAAGAATTTCCTGCCAGTTTAAAGCATGATTAATTCTTTACAATGAATTAATTAATTCGAAAGTATTGTTAAAAAAATGTTGCTACATATCTTTTATAAGACCAGTGGTAAAGCATTCGCAAATCAGACCTATTTTTTGCCATTGTTTACGGTCTGTGACTAATTTATTTTCTAGATTTATTTTGCAAGGCACACTTTAAATTTATTGAATGAAGTTTTTTTCATTTAATGAAGTTATTGAGTATCCTTTATCATTTTCCTTTTACCTCTAAATGCATGCCAGTTATATTAATATTGTGCTATCAATGTCTGGAATCTTGGATGTTTGTCTAGATGTTTGTATGATGGAGTGGTGAAAATTTTGTCAGTAACCCTGATTGGAATGGCTCTCAGAGCAAATACCTATAAAATACAATTATTTTATAGGTCTTTGCTCAGAGTACACGTTCTGGAACAATTTTTGGCGTGTTTAGTTTAATATACTTATGTGTTGAAGGTGTCTTAACTTTAGTGACATTATATATATGGAAAACATACATCTTTTTATTGCTAGGGGTAGGAGAATCAGCAGAAACATCGGTTGATAACATGACTTAAGCATTTGTTAAATCAAGTTGCCTTTTTTAACATTTGGGAATTGGGTTGGAAGTAATCCTCAAATGTTTAATTTATTTAAGCTAATAAATAGTATCGACACAGATAATAATAATAAATTGTCATCATTTGGTCTTGATATATCACACTTATCACTATATTACACCAAATAACTTTGCTGGAAATCAATACTTTTTTGGTGCAATAAGCACGGATTCTAGATACACTCCGTGCAATAAGTGAACATGTGCACTTGTGACTTTTTTGAACAATACAAAGCAGTTTAAATGAAAATAAAATTGGTGCAGTAAGTAGATACGCGCACTTAGTTACTTACTGCACTGAACAGAATTATGTGTGTAGATAATAGAGCATGACATTTTCTTAAAAAGTACCAATTAAACTGGAATACCATTCTGATATTTATTTAGGACATTTACGACATAATGTTAGATCATTTTATGCAAAAAAGTCATTTTTGAAAAAAATGTCACTTATCACTGTTTTGCGCTAAGGTGACAATATGTGAATTTATTTAAACGATTTATCATTATAAAACAATATAACAGTTGATTAAATGTTAGCCTAAAATGATCGTGTACATCATTGTTTTAGGAAAATAGGCAACAGGACTGACATTGTATTGGTCACATTACAGCGAAGTTATAGACTTATGCATGTAACGTTTGTTTTCTAAGTTGTACCATGTTATCTCATTGAAAATAATGATTGAATTTGTGCTTTCATCATTCAATGACAAATAAAAAAAGAAGTTGAAAAATGTTTTTTTGAGATCTCATCAGATTTTAAAAGTAGCGGTGTCAGTTTATAGATCACAAATTAAGTGATTGTTAATATTTGCAAACAAAGTGGCAGGCTTTTGAATGTTGCCCAACATGTTGCACAAAATAATTCCCTAATCAAAACTGTTCCAATAATCAAACACAAAAACAGCTATTTTAGAATATTACACCTCAGAGATATTGGTCCTTCTATATCTATATGACCGGTTTCAGTCTGTAAAATGCGATGGAGGAACCTAATAGTATATGGACCGGTCACTATTTTTTGTATATGGACTGTTCGGGGTTACACACCACTAAATTTGCACTGTTTTACTGTAAAATGACGTCATTTTTTAATGAAATGACGTTATTATTCCTGAGAAATTCTTCATTGTATCTCTTTTAAACAATAAACAATCGTACAACACTGTGCAATGGTAAAGGGGAAACTTTTCGGTGTAATGTAAGAAAGTAAACTCCACTTCGGTCCCAATTGCATTATAGTGACCAGTTAGGCAGCCACATACTGTATATGGACCTCGGCCTACAGCTTCGGTCCTATATACGGTTTGTGGCTGCCTGGCTGGTCATTATAATGCCATAGGGACCTCAGTGGAGTTTACTATTTCTTAATTGTGTAAACAGAGGATATTGTAGAACTGCACATATGTGTTAACCCAACTTTTGTCGTAAAAATTCAAGAGTGACAAAAGCGCCTTAAACAGATTGTGCCTAGTATATCCTCATTTCGCGTCATCATCATCATCGTCATTGTCTTAATTCAACATCATCATCAAAATCACCATCATCATTATTAGAATATTATAATCATTATTAAATTCACCATCAACATAACTTCACTGTCATCATCATCACCATCATAGTTAACATCAGCATATTCAGAAGCATTTTTCATATCACCAGATTATCGATTTTGCAATTTTGTAAAAAACCATTTGTTTTTATACAGAAACATCAGGGATAATCATGACTAGATACTTACTTTTTGCTCTGAAACTTGTGATTAATACTACCAGAATGATGATGTATAAAGTATGTTTTATATGCTGCTAATGATAATAATTATTAAGTGACAGAGTATAAATGTTTTTAAAGATAAAATGTTGATGACAAAGACGAAGAAGATAATGGCAGTAATGGAAGTTTTGTGTTGTTGTAATTTATGATGATAAAAGAACGTGATGGTGGGAGTGGTGTTTTTATCCCCGCGCTTTTTGAAAAGCGTGGGGATATTGTGGTTATCTCAGGCGTCTGTCTGTCTGTCTATCCATCCGTCCTGGCCACTATCTCCTCCTACACTATAAGCACTACAACCTTGAAACTTAAATACATGGTAGCCATGAGCACATGTGCGACCCTGCACTTTTTGGAACTTTTGATATGACCACTTGGTCAAAAGTTATGGGGGTTGGGATGGGGCGGGGTCAGAGATTTTCACTCATTTTTATGCCCCCAGTATGGTGTATTGGCCATAACTTTTGCAATATTGAAGATAGCAACTTGATATGTGGCATGCATGTTTATCTAATGGAGTTGCTCATTTTGAGTGGTGAAAGGTCAAGGTCATCCTTCAAGTTCAAAGGTAAAAAAAACAAATCCAAGGAAAGTAATAAGCTTTAAAGGAAGGTAAGTAATGAACCTGCCAAATGATTTTTTTTTAATAAATCAAAGCGGCGCAGGAAAGGGCATTGTGTTTCTAACAAATACATCTCTTGTTATATGTTATTTTACATTAACTTCTTCATTTCTACACCAATTCACTTCAAATTGATACTGAACATCTCTTATGACAATATGGTCAATCTCAACTATGCATTGCCCCATTACCAACCATGGGTTGCCCCCTGGGTCAAACATGCGGCGTGGGGATACTCGTCGGCCTCTGACGCGCTATTTCTAGTTGTTGTGGTTTCTGTTGTTGATGATGATGGTGATGTTCTGTAGCTGATGATGGTTATGGTGACAATTAATTTATCTATAAAATATATATATATATATATATATATATATATATATATATATATATATATATATATATATATATATATATATATATATATATATGTATATATATATATATATATATATATATATATATTAGGGATGGCAAACCTATGTAAATCCGTAACCGGTTAACCTGTTTCGGTATTCGAGCGGTTAACCGGTTAACCGACTGTCGTGGTACCACATAAATGAAAAAAACATCCGAAAAGCGTATACGTTTATAAACAATTACATGTATATGCAAAAATACTCTGTCTTGTTGATTGTCTTGCAACCTAATTTCTTTGTTGTAATATTACCTTCATGTCATTTACACATACTTATTGTTCTACATGTTGATCAATAAAAGCTAGTGCAGTCGAGTTTGAATTATGTTGTGTTCTATTAACACTCATTATCCTTTAAGAATTACGTGCATTAACAGTTAGCTGATTAATAACAATTGTCAATTAGCGTAAATATATTTTGCAATTGGGATAGTGGTTTACAAACCTCTGTTGTTAAGGCCTGTTGATACTCAATGTCTTTATTATGGCGTTTTAGTTTGCAATAGTTGTTAAAACAACAGTCATCGGGTGTAATCACAGTGTCCAGCGTTATTGATTTTTATCAAGCAATGGAAGTCAACACAATGACATACTTCATACTTAATACGCTGCACCCGATGGTTTACAACTCTAATCGCTTTAGATCCAGGGGGGGGGGCATCACAGGGTGGTAATTGCCGATAATTTGCGATAAGATCAGAAGATTAGCCAATAAAGTGAAATTAAATAAAAACAAAACTTACGATTTAAGCATTTATTGCGTTCAGCCAAAAATTGTGTTTTCTGAAAGAGTAACCGATTATTAATTTTGTAAACGGTTAACCTCCTTAAGAAACGGATAACCGGTTAACCGAATAACCGTTGCCATCCCTAATATATATACATATAATATGTATATATATATATATATATACAGTGCCCCAGATAATTTTTTGGGAAATAGGGTTTTCACCCATTGATTTTGAAAAATAGGGTTATTTAATTCTTGAAATAGGGTGAACTTAGTTATAAAATTGCATACCTTATAATCATTTCTGCTTTACATCTGTTGAAGCTGCACACTTGTATTGATTCAATAATTTTTTAATAAAAAATAATTAACTTTAATAAATAGATGTTTCATAACATCTTTAACCCTTGAAACAGTCCATAATATAAACTTTAAACTTTAAAAAAATGTTAACACGAATGATTCGGCATTTATTGGCTCTTGCTTTCTTGGTTCAAAAAGTTTGCGATCGACTGATATTTTGGAGAAACAATCGCGGATGTCTTTCGACCTCTTAGACATTTTTATTTCGCATTGTAGTAGAAACTGAAAGAACAGACGCTTTACAAATACATGCACAATGAGCGACAGATTAAATCAGATTGAAAACGCATGTATGTCGTCGTAAACGCTTTAATTAAGTTATGAAATCTAGTCCGCAGAGCGTTTAAATAACTTTGACTGATTTCCTGCTCCGTCATCCAGGCGCTTTCTGAATAAAAGCGTCGCCGCGTTACGAAAATAATTCCAAAGAGAAAATACAGAAAATAAGCAAAGCATTTTCGATCGAAGCTATGGTACGCATCAAATTTGACGAATTTGCGTAAAAGTCAAATATGTTGCGTTTTCAATACACATGATATTGTATTTCTTTGCGTTTTTAAACATTTTAATAGGGTGAAAGACGCAGATACGCAGCTTATCTGGGGCACTGTATATATATATATATATATATATATATATATATATATATATATATATATATATATATATATATATATATATATATATATATATATATATATTATATTTTCCTATTAAGTTATTAACTTATTCTGCATATCTATCTGATCCAGGCTTTAATACTTTGTTAATGTCCGATGAAATGTGAAGATTATTTCCAACCAATAGGCCTGGATAAACTGAGACATAACTCATATTTATATTAGTTTGTTAATGTTTTATTAGTATCTTTATCAAAATGTTTTATATGCCTATTATGTTTGAAAAAAATGTCAACATATTTTAAGAACACGATGTGCAAGAGTTTCAATTTTCCATTAAGATACTACTAATAAAACCAGCATAATTACAAACCTTAGCAACCAATCAGAAGGGCCGATATTATGAGAAACTTAAAACATGATACAGATTCCTACAGGGAACAAAGTCTAGCCAGTATTTTGTCAAAACAATTATGATTTAACTGCAGTTTTCATTGTTATGTAAAAAAATACACATTAAACTATAGATTGACATATAACACATGCATGTTTTTTAATTTGTTCACTCCCAAAATTCGTATGTATTCATTAATACGGCCGATACTACACATAAACATGCTATATGTGGTACTGTTTTGGTATTGGCATTTTGTTCAGAATAATTTGGGAGTAATGCATGTTTTTAGTGTGAGGGTTAGCTCACACTAATGTTACAGAGCAAGTTTTGCAAATCAGTATGCGCTTAACTGCTTAACTACGCTATGGAAGACAACCAATGCCTGTTGCAGTAAAAGTATGCTGACGACAAATGCTAGGAGCATCTGCTAGGAACGATAACCACCACATCTGCCTGTTTATAGTTCACCACTGGTACACTGCAGTGTGTCTATATGACTAATAGTGTTTTAACAGCTTGTAAGATGACATTGGCCAGTCTAGTGTTATCATTGAAATCTGTACATATTGGCTGCTTTCAGGGAAACCGGGGCTTAATGCATGTGAAATAATATTAGCCTGAGCACACTGATTAGCCTGTACAATGTGCACAAGCTAATCAAGGAGGACATTTCTGATTTTATGGTGTTTTTCGTTTAAAGAGAGTCTCAGGTACTGGGATGACAATTTATGCATATGCATTAAGCCCTGTTTTCCCAAAATGAAGCTTAAATTATATTTTTTATTAATGATTAAAAAAAACACATCTGGACCTGTGCTTTAAGACACACTCTTTATGAATTTGAATGGGTTGTGTTCATTTAAAACTTGCAATATAAAAAGCTATAACATAATTTTTTAAACTGAGTTGCGTCTAAGCTTATACAACAGCGAACACCTACAGTGCCTTCAGCGCCTTGATTAATCCTGTATTTGTGTTGTTCCCTTTAAAACATTAATTTTGTTAACCTTTATTGACAAAAGAGTATAAGGGAGTATTATATATGAATGTTTGCATTCTTGTCATCTAGCAAACCTCCAAATCTTAGTTCCGTTCTCTGTCTATAGACAAAGCAGCAAGTATTACATAAGCAATTGTTTGCATGTTTGTTATTTTGCATTTTTGTTATCTTGTAGCTCCAGAATCCCAGCGTCTCCCGCCACCGGTGAGAGGTAGCGATAGGGACCATCTCCCTATTGGCATTGACCTGTATGGAGAGGCGTTAGATTCTAACAGATCCAAGGTGAAACTGTGTATATCAAGCCTGCTCAAAAAGACTTATTTTTACAATTTTGCAAAAATATAATTTTCACAAAAATAGTCTTAGATTTAAAAAAGAAAGTATGCAATTTGATTCAAAGGAGAAAAATAATACTCCTTAGATTATTTGAATCAATAATAGTATTTATCATGGAATTGTTGAAAACCATTTAAAACTATCACCGAATAACTTCATTAAAAATATTTCTGGTCAAATAAAATTCCAGTTCACCTAGTTAAAGCGATAGCATTTATATAAGAATTCGTTAATGACCACAGACTTACCTAGAAACCAGGCAGGATGGAATGCAATACATTTGAAGTGAGGTCACGATTCCACTGCTGGAATCATGTTTAAAGACCAATTTGAACACAATGTTTAATATTTTGGTCAACATGAATATCCGAATGGGAACAAAACAATAAAATATACTAATGCACTTAATGCAATACGTTAGTAATTATGAAATAAACATGTATGAAAACATAGCCTTGGCGCGCTAACGATCTGGCGCTGACTATCTGCTAAATATAAAGGAACACACAGAAAATGTTATGATGTCTAGATTTTAGTGTGAAACTGTATTCCTTTAGCTTTTTTATTAGAGACATAATTGTTTCACGCTAAAAAACGAAGTTAACAGTGTCACATAACACACTGCTGTATCCTTTTTCATAGAAGCCTATGCATAATTGGTATTGATTTCACTCTTTACTTCACAAAATAGAAATTCAATTGAATTACATATTAATGTAAATAGGATAGCTTTTTGTGGATTGCACGTTTGCTTTTTTAAGCAGTTTTGGTATTTTTAACAAATACAGTGGAACCCCACTAAAGAGGACACTCCAGGGACCAAGAGGAAATTCCGGTTTAGAAGGGAAATTGACTTTTTTACTTTCAGAAGGTCAATTACATAGCCTAATAATGAAAAACACACACTTTCATCAAATTGTGATTGTTTATTATGCCACCCCCCCCTTCAAAGAAGAGGGGGTATATTGCTTTGATCATGTCGGTCTGTCTGTCTGTCTGTCTGTCGGTCCGTCCACCAGGTGGTTTCCGGATGATAACTCAAGAACGCTTGGGCCTAGGATCATGAAACTTCATAGGTACATTGATCATGACTTGCAGATGACCCCTATTGATTTTGAGGTCAGTCGGTCAAAGGTCAAGGTCACGGTGACTCGAAATAGTAAAATGGTTTTTGAATGATAACTCAAGAATGCATACGCGGCCAACAGGGCACACTCTGAACAATATTACTGAAGCAACTGGTCTGTAATCCTCAATCTATAATTATCAGTCCAATGAAACATCATCCTTTAAGTAAAATACAGTGGATCAGTAAAATATTATCAGAATATGAGATTTTTTGTTTATTTTGTATATTAAATATTGTGTTAATGTTTAATTTTGTTGATTAATATAAATATAAGCAGGACAGGGGAGGTAATACACTATTATATCTTTCTTATATACAGGGGAAACAAATGTTATAAGTTTAAATTTATTGTTATAGCATTTGACTCCCTTGTAATATATTTAAATTTTACCAAATGTAAGGCTAACTGCATTTTTGTAATGCATACTACTACTACT
Organism: Dreissena polymorpha; assembly: GCF_020536995.1. NCBI lineage: Eukaryota > Metazoa > Mollusca > Bivalvia > Myida > Dreissenidae > Dreissena > Dreissena polymorpha. The sequence continues at coordinate 74,689,426 of NC_068361.1, read as the reverse complement.
ACTACTACTACTACTACTACTACTACAACTACTACTACTACTCCTCCTCCACCACCACCACCACCACCACCACCCACCACCACCACCCACCACCACCACCACCACCACCACCACCACCACCACCACTTTGTTATCTTACTTTCAAATGTGAAAATCTAATTGAATATCTAAATGCAACTGATTCAAGAACAATGCAAATCACCATTTTATATGACACTAAATTAGCAATAATTGTAATAAAAAATTCAAAATTAAATAACATTAAGCTTATTAAAATTTAGCACAGCTTCCTACATAAAAAACAAAACACACTAAAGAACCCTATGTTTGTTATCAGTAATTATAATCAGTGTTATCACTTCCATTGATCAATATGTACATCACAGGCCAAGTCTCTTAAAATTGTTTTGCGATATTTACAGTTTGCCAAATTTTTTACCACCTTTATTAATTTCAAGCGTCTTTAATCCGATATTCACAAGTTTGTGACTCTAGTTCTGAGGTGCAATAAGCCGGTCCTGAACGGTTTACAGAGGTACAATTACATATAGAATTACCCAATTTTGATTCAAAGAATGACCGGTAATCGTAATTGAGGGGATACCGGTCTTGAGGAGATATTTTACGCATGGTTTTGTAGGGAAAAAAATGGGACCGGACAATTTGGAGAGGATTCCGGTATAGAGAGGATCCGGTTTAGAGGGTTTCCACTGTACGCAATTCCATTCATTTATTCGGGCCTACTGGCGGGAAAATTTATTTAAATGTATTGGGCACTTTCAAGATCAGCTACTGTGAAAAGCTGGGTTATTCAGCTACGCCGAAAATAATATCGCAAATCAAACTGATAATTTTACCAAGTAAAATGCATTTTGTCTTTGTATGTTGCATTTGATATTTCGATTATATGCCTTGAATATGTTCTACCTGTATACAGGTTGTTACACAATGTACTTTTTTGTTTTTAAATGTCATCAGCTGCTCTATAACCATTTCATTTACATTAATTTTGTTTCCCATAAGATCAGTTGGCTTAGATATTTCCACAATTGTTAAGAAACATCATAAAACACACTGCTGTATTCTTGGTATTGATTTCACTCTTTCTTTTATTATTTGTATTATCCTGATGAAGGCGTAAGCCGAAACGTGATAAAAAAGGAAAGAAAAATATGTGTTTTTGTTGGATTTATCATACTATAAGAAACATCATGGAATAGGACACTTAAGTGAGTGTGAATACATTTTTTTCATTTCGTAGCATACTTGTCATGCTTTAGGTATTATCATATAACAAATTTTTTTTTAATGTATCATGGAATTTATAAAGTGCTTAGATTTACTTTAATCCATAATGGTTGAATATGAAATGTTATTGACAAAGTTTAAATGAATGAAAATAAAATACAAATATATCTCATTTTGTAACAAAAGCATACGGTTTTGAAATATCATCTGCCATTTTTCCTTAAAGTCATGTGAAATGTTAAATTATACCCAATATCACTTTTTGCATTATTTGAAATTGATATTTTAAAATGTTAACTTTAAGTAGTATTGTATTAATTCAAGTAGTTTCATAAAGGGATTAGCATTTATCATTAATGTTTAAGTGTTTTATTTTGGTTTAACTTGAATGGTAAATTTTTAGTATCTGTCCACGTTTTCAAACATCGTAGTTTTCAAGCATGGTACAAATTTGCTTTGTATGTTTTATAATAAAGTAACAGTTTCTTGGTATCTTAGCAGTATTTACATACATGGTTGCTACTTTGTTTTACCAATTAAACATTTTCTTCTCCATTTTATTATTACCGGTACTTTACTTACAAAAAGGTGATTTGGGGTTTATACTGCTGTCTGTTTGTATCCTTGTCAGTACATGTATGTCTGGCTGGGGGAAGGTTTTTTTGAAAGAGAATCACACCATTTTAGATATAAATTAACTTCATACAAAGGTAGATTGATGTTCTGTACAGTTCAATGCAAAAGATTAAAGCTACATTATTCACAAACTTATTCCCATTGGTAAATTTTCCTTGTTCAGCAATTTTCTGAAAACTTAGGGGATTATATCTCCTGATCAGTTTATTTTCCCATTTAATCTTATACTTATAAAATGATCATTTATTTTCAGATCGTACCTCAACGAGAAGCATGTGCGACGAAACAAACAAAACCATCTGTGGTCATAAAACAAATTAAGAAAAAGGTCATGAAAAGATCTGCAAGTTTAATAGACATAGGGCAAAGAAAATTAAGTGGGCAACAGAATAGTTTGTCAGCAGCAGACACAGGATTTGAATCATCGCATGCAGATAGCAGCATGTCCACAACAAAAACTGGATTCAAATCTTTCTATGCAGATGGCAATATGTGGGCAGCATTCACTGGACATGGATCATCGCATGCAGATAGCAGTATGTCAACAACAAGCACTGGACACGAATCATCGCATGTAGATAGCAGTATGTCAACAACAGACACCGGACAAGAATCATTGCAATCAGAAAGCGGTATGTCAAAAACAGACACTGTACACAAAATATTGCATGCAAATAGTTGCTTAACAGGTTTTTCTGAACAACAAAAAGAAAATGTTTTTGGCCAGACTACAGGATTTGTGTCTTCAGTAGATAAAGATCAAAGTTGCTGTGATACGTCTAGGAAAACTACTGAAATGTTCTACGTGCCTTCTTCAGACCCAGAAACATCATCTGAAGTTCATGTTTTAAATGCAGTCACGCAAGACAATAAACCTAAAAGGCCAAATGCAGAAGATGACAAGTGCTCTTTAGAAAATGACTGTGATAAAATAGATGATCGTAACATTTCTTTTAGCCTTTGTAATTGTAAACGCTGTACACATGCTCATAACACAGACGAATCCGACGGTTGTCATGGTGAAGTTAGCACAGAAGCTCCTTACACGTCATCAGAACATATTATAAAAGAATTTACTTGCATAAAACATTGCATTAAAAAGATTGAAAAATCAATTGTAAATCAAAGCCTTCACGGCAGTGCACCTGATTCAGCAGACAGTTCCTCACAATCATCAGTTGAAGGGCAGGATGAAGACAGAAATCAACGGGCATTCAATAATGGGGTCAATCTGTCTTCAAGTTTGAAAAAGGGTCAAGTACGACCAGACAATCACTGCAGTAATAAAATAACACAAGCAAGCAACCAAACACCAGCACCTTTATCGGAATTCCCTTCAGAATCTGCTTCCAACACCCATTTTACACCTGTAAGCACCGCTGAGGCTCAGGTTGTACCATACAGCACTGAGCATGCCCAAGCAAGTGCTAGAACAGCTTTAGAGGGCATTTCACCACATCATCAAAGTTGTCATTCTCAGCATGCAACTTTACCAAACCAGATCTGCCGGTTCTGTTTGCACCAGTTGGCACCTAGGGTGTTAGAATCTGAGCAATATTTGCGTTCATGTCCTTATTTATATTCATTGTTTCGAAGTCGTCAAGCAGCTGCTAGACAACGACAGCGTCCACATTATAACTCTGAAGGTGATTCACATCAACAACAGATTATTGAAAGTATCCATTATTCCTCGACTTATCCAATCCTGCGTGATGAGCACCAGTGGATCAGGGAGGACATGTCCGGGAATGATGATCTTAATACTGCAGGTAATATGGATTTCCAGCTCGTTTTACTCGTAAATGGAATCTGACCTACTTACTAATAGGAAAATTAAAAATTATCAAAATGTTGCCCATGGTTTCAAACACACCAGTAAATAATACGTAATTCTACAAGAGAAAGAACAATCGTTACAAAGTAATATCTAAATATTTGAGAAAATATTAAGCAAACAAATCAAATGTGCACATCTGTGGGGAATTTGTAAGGGTTTAGTTCCACTTATTATGACCCTCTTCGAAGAAGAAGGGGTAAATTGTTTTGCTGGTTATCTGTCCGTAGACCAGTCTTAATGTCGGTAGACCAGTTCGTTTCTGATCAATAACTTGTTAACGAATTGACTGATTGCATTGATACTTCACATGTGCATGGGCCTTGGACAGTAGATGACTCCTATTGAAATTGGGGTCACTAGGTCAAAGTTCAAGGTCACTATCACTCTAAGTGTGAAAATTGTTTCCGATCATTAAATCTTCAACAAATGGACCGATTGGCTTGATACTTCACATGTGCATAAGCCTTGGACAGTAGGTGACCCCTATTGAAATTGGGGTCACTAGGTCAAAGGTCAAGGTCACTATCACTCTAAGTGTGAAAATAGTTTACGATCAATAACTTGTCAACCAATTGACTAATTGGCTTGATACTTCATATGTGCATTGACCTTGAACAGTAGATGACCCCTTTTGAAATTGGGGTCACTAGTTCAAAGGTCAAGGTCACTATCACACTTAGTGTGAAAATCGTCTCCAATCAATGACTCATCAACCAATTGACCGATTGGCTAGATACTTCACACATGTGCATTGGCCTTGGATAGTAGATGACCTCAAGTGAAATTGGGATCACTAGGCCAAAGGTCAAGGTCACTATCACACTGAGTGTGAAAATTGTTTCTGATCAATAACTCGTCAATGAATTGACAGATTGGCTTGATACTTCACATGTGCATTGGCATTTAACAGAAGATTTTTCCTATTGAAATTGAGGTCACTAGAACAAAGGACAAGGTCACTATCACACTAAGTGGATTCTGATCAATTACTTGTCCACAAATTGACCGATTGGCTTAATACTTAACATTGGCCATTGACAGTAGATGACCCCTATTGAAATTGGGGTCACTAGGTCAAATGTCAAGGTCACTATCACACTAAGTGGGAAAATTGTTTCCGATCAATAACTCGTTAACCAATTGACTGATTGGTGTTTTTCCATGCAATCAAGCTGAAATAAATTGGTTTAAACTAGAAATTGCAAGCCTGATAATCCTCTGTGTGTTCTCAACAGGGTCCAATATCAACAGGGTCCAATATCAAGATCTAACCTGAAAAACATGTTAAATAGGTCCTGAATGAAGAATAATTTGTCATAGCAGTGAGATTTTCAAAAAAAAAATGTTACACATGATTGGACACTGTGTCCAATATTACATTATTAAACTGTGCTACATATTTTTACAGGCAGCATGGCAGGTTTTCACTGTAGCAAGTTTTAGTTGCATCTGTTGCTATCAATAACTTTCCAAGAACTATTTTTTTTTCGTAAAAGCCCATAAACATTCAAAATCAATTAATATTTCCTTTAATATTTCGCAAATAAAGATAACACAAAATCAATGTTCCTTATTGCAACAGCCAAAATTTCAACACTACATGTGGTCTGGTAACATAGATTTAACAAGATACAAAATGCTGTTTTTGTTGGACAATGCAACACATGTTCATGTTCATGTACCATGTTAGTGTTCGTGTGTCTATAAATAAATATCGTTGCAGAAAATTAAAATGGAATATATTGTGCAACAAGAAAATAAAAACTAGCATTTTGTATCTCGTTAAGTCTATGTTACAATACGACATCTAGCGTTGAAATTTTAGCTCAAGGCCAAATTATTAAATTTTGCTAAAATTGCCATAACTTCTTTATTTATGATTAGATTTGATTGATACTTTGACAAAACTACTCTTACCTGACATACCACAATAGACTTCACCCAAACCATCCCCCTTGCCCTCCCCCTCCTCCCCCCGAATCCCCCCCCTATTTTTTTTTAAGATCATCTCACAAATGACCACCACACCCTCACACTATACTATACCCCCCCCCCCCACACACACACACACCCCACCCCCCCCCCAAATTGGTTTTTTTGAAACGGTTAAAAACACAAATATTTATTTTTATTATTTTATGTTTGAAATACCGTCCAACCATCGCACCCAAGAATACCGCCCCCCCCCCCTAATTTTTTTTTTAAAGATTATCTCACAAATGACCACCACACCCTCACACTATACTTTACCACCCCCACCCCCCCATTTTTTAAACGGTTAAAAAAACACAAATATTTATTTTTATTATTTTATGTTTGCAATACCGTCCAACCATCGCACCCAAGAATGCCCCCCCCCCCAAATCCCCCTCCCCCCCCCCGAATTCACCCCCTATTTTTTTTTTAAGATCATCTCACAAATGACCACCACACCCTCACACTATACCCCCCCCCCACCCCACCCCCCCCCCCAAAATATTTTTTGTAACGGTTAAAAAACACGAATATTTATTCTTATTATTTTATGTTTGAAATACCGTCCAACCATCGCACCCCCACCCCCCCCCTCCCCCGAATTTATTAATTGTTTTTGCATTTTTTTCCCGCATTTGTGGAAGATAATGTAATAAATGTCAACGCCCCCACACTATACATCCCTCTATACTCCACCCCCCCCCCTCCTTTTGTGATTAAAAATTAGAGTGCCTTCACCTTTAAAAAGAAAATAGATGAGCGGTCTGCACCCGCAAGGCGGTGCTCTTGTTATGCAACGTTTTTGATAAAACTGTATGGGTTTCTCCCTTAGATAATGAAATTTATTTGAAAATTATTTGTGTAGAATAAGTCGTTTTTAAACGCTAATCAACTATTTAAAACATTTTAACAATTTAAAGTGTGTTGAACATGTTTAAAGACGGATATATGAGAAATATTTTTTATTTAAATAAAAGCATCAAAAGACAACATATACTGACAATATGTTATATACGTCCATGTTCTCTACGTAATTATACATTGGCTAATACATAAATACCCAGATAAATGATAGTAAACATCAAAACAAAATCCTGAGCATCAAAAATATTAGAGTAAAAATGTATAAACCGTGTACCTAAACCGTGTACCACATGTTCTTTAAACGTGATTAACATGTTGAGGATTTGATATCTACGATTTTAGTCGATTACAATGTGATAAGAATCCATGCAAAGTATATTACTTTTTTTAAGTTTCAATATGTATTTATATTAAAATGTTATTCATAATTTTGAAGTGCTGATTGCATGTTTAAATTAGACACGTTTTTGCGCAGATTTATTGTGTAACCATCTTTCCAATAATTAATTATAAATCTTTTACTTTTGATGTCAGTTGAAATTGTGCAATAAATAGGGGTCAAAAGCGTTATAAAGAGTTTGTTAAATATCTATATTGGTGTCACCCTTGGATCATGCTATTTTATTAAAAACGAATATGTGTTGGATACTTCGTTTTCAAATACTGATCAAACAATTACAAGTATATACACGATAAGGAAAATGTAATAAGAAATATAAACAACACGCATATAATACTTATGCACCGATTGAAAATGTAAAAGTATTAAGGGGTGTTGCGGCAGTTTATTTAACCGAGGATATATTTATAGCAACACCGATGCTATTCTCACAACCCAATAGTTTTGTTATCAGAATCATCACAAATTAATGACCGAGTAGGTTCATAATAGGTACTCAGTGGTTCGATCGCAGGTGCCGTTAACTTTTTTTTCTTTCTTTTATTTCATTCTTGTTTTTTCCCTGAAGCTCTTTAGTCCTGTTGTTTACATTAATCAATTTTAAGCATTTAATCACAAACTTCAAAACATGCCGAAATTTGACAACAAGTCCCTGTTATTGATGACTAAGGTTGAGTTTGATACTGTATGGTCTTATGTTTGTGATTAAATATTGAATTAGTTTTGTGTTGTGTTTTTTTGTAAACTGTTGCGATCCCAATTAAGATTGTATACAATCAATAATGTTTATGCATATCTCTTACAGTCTATGTACCGGTACTTGTGTTTCGCCTTATTGCTGTATTTTATGAAATTTGACATAGACGGTAGGGATAGTTAAACAAAAAAAAATCTGTTAAAAGTGCTGTTACCACCGTTTTTAACCAGGTTTTCCGAAGGAATTAACCAGGTTTTTCGAAGGAAAAAACTGGTTATTAGATTGGCGAATGCGGGCGGGCTGGCTTGCGGGCGGGCGGAACAAGCTTGTCCGGGCCATAACTATGTCGTTCATTGTCAGATTTTAAAATCATTTGGCACATGTGTTCACCATTATTGGACGGTGTGTCGCGCGAAATAATTACGTCGATATCTCCAAGGTCAAGGTCAAACTTTGAGTTCAAAGGTCAAAAATGGCCATAAATGAGCTTGTCCTGGCCATAACTATGTCATTCATTGTGAGATTTTAAAATCATTTGGCACATTTGTTCACCACCATGGGACGGTGTGTCGCACGAAAGAATCACGTCAATGTCTCCAATGTCAAGGTCGCCACGACTAAAAATAGATTTAAAAAAAAAAACTTACAAAGGGGGTTAATTTTGTTGGTTATTTCAAAAGTTCAGTTTGAGTTTTCTCCCTTTATCAGATTTTTTTTCACAATGAAAACCTGGTTTTGTGACAATTTTGTCCCTTGTTTATTTTTGTTTTATGATAACAATACGTAGATGAACATATTTGAGCAGTTTCGCAAAAGGTTATTAGATAGAACTTTTTTTAATTCCATTTTTGTGGTTAAAATAGAAAAAATTGACGTGTTTTGGGGTGACATAAAAATTATAAAAATTAAATTTCTTAAAATTTAACTTGTGTTCTCCATTTTTTTGGTAGTGTGTGGTTTCATAAAATGGTATATGATATATCTCAGCTTATATAATGTCTACATGTTGCCAATTTCATAGGTTATTAATCATTTTTATGCAATTAGAGATTTTTCAGTTTTAATGAAAAAGTACATGTTATATAATGGTGAATAAAATCAAAACAAGGCCGGTGACCCTATGTTTTTATTTCATTTTTCATATAATATTAGTATGTATTACTCAAATATAAATTTTGATCAAAAGTTATTAGATGGAAAAAAATCAGCAAAACTGCAGCAACACCCCTTAAGTAATACTTCCCAATGTATTGTATTTTTGTATGGCAATAGGTTCAAACGTTTTAAATTTATCCAAATTATTACCCACGTTAACACTTTTACGTAGTTAATATGTTCGTTACTGTTATAAATGAAAGTGAATGTTTACAGATTCGTCGAGTTCGGTCTCATCGACACTTCCGGTGTGTATTGTACTAAATAGTGCAAATCCAGCCCAGTGTGCAGATCCTCCACCACTACTGCCTTGCATAGAACGCATTGAATTGGAAGATATTACATGTTCGTCTACCTGGCTACGCAGTCTGTTCAGCACATTACTGACACTCGAGCAAAATGCTGTGTGTATACTGACGGAGGTCAGTTGTCAAGGTACATTTATTGATTCCGCAGAATTATCGTGCTTTAAGAAAACATTAGCATACTACAACGGCTATACTTCTTCTCCAGAGTGCGACGTTCTATGGGAGGTTCTCCATGGTCTGAATATAAAGAGCCTTAGTCTGGATACAAGTATAATAAATTGTGCAGGCTCGATGCCCCAGTCACTTTTATCGCTCACTCATCTGGACACGCTTAGTATTAAAGTGGATGATGACAGTCCCGGTCTGTGGGAGGCTCTCCATGGTCTGAATATCAAGAGTCTGAGTCTGAGTGGTCGATATGGATATTTAAACGTACATAATGCAGACTCGATGTCCCAGTCACTTTTATCGCTCACTCATCTGGACACGCTTAGTATTAAAGCGAATAATTACAGTCTCGGTCTGTTGGAGGCTCTCCATGGTCTGAATATCAAGAGTCTGAGTCTGAGTGGTGGGCATGGAGGTTTGTATACGCTTAGTATAAAAGTGGATGATGACAGTCCCGGTCTGTGGAAGGCTCTCCATGGTCTGAATATCAAGAGTCTGAGTCTGTGTGGTCATTATGGATATTTAAACGTACATAATGCAGACTCGATGTCCCAGTCACTTTCATCGCTGACTCATCTTGACACGCTTAGTATTGAAGTGTTTCGTTACTATCCCGGTCTGTGGAAGGCTCTCCATGGTCTGAATATCAAGAGTCTGATTCTGAGTGGTCAGTATGGATATTTGAATGTTAAGCATGCAGAGACGATAGCACAGTCACTGTCATCGCTTAAACAGCTTGAAAAGCTTTCAATATTTTTGCGGACATATATCGACATAAAGCTACCTCAATCATTGAAGTATTTAAATATCTACTGCGTGACATTGCTTCCATCGGAATTACACGAACTTGTGGGCACACTGTCTGCATGTACTCGTACAGTTGAGTGTAAGCTGGAATTCGGTTGCGCTTCTTTCAACGATGCACGCGTAAAATCAATTCCACCTGAGGAATACATTTCAATCCAACAAGAACTGGGGACTCTGAATCACGTTGCCGTGAAACGATTCCAAATATTACACCGGAGACGTAAAACCAATATTTGTGAGTATAATGCCGCATCTCCTTGGTCCGTACGTGCCATTTGTGGTGTCCAAGACGATAATACGGATGATGATAATGTTAACGATGTTGCATAGGAAAGCTTCGTTCTCGCAATCGCCGCATTAAGCAATGAAATCATTAATCGAATTGCAATGCGACTTCTGATTACTCCATCCTCAAACTCATGAATCGTCGATAAATGCGACTGCAACACGTGATAATAACGAGAACAATTGTATTCAGTATGTCTCGAACATTTTAAATAAGAATGATATATCTCTCCTGGATAGCATACATAGACAGTAGGCATTGTCAAACATTAATTCAACAAGTTTAAATAATCTTAACATTTTTGTGACGTGTTATTGGTGTGTAAATGTTTTAAACTGAAAATGTTTGATGAAATGCATGCCAATTTTGTAAAAGTATTTAAAGTATACAAACACCATAAATTCCAACACGCCAAGCAGTTTCATTTCATAGCCAATACTGAATATCATGTACTGTTTTTTCTGCAATATTTATATGCGAAGCAAATTATATGTATGCGTTGTTTCTAGTTCGCGTTAAAGCACATATATATGTACATCTTGTGAACATATTCCAGAACTGCTTAAAAAAGTTTCTATAGCCATGAATATTGCAGAATATCAAATACATTTGATCCCTTATTGACTATAGAATTCCAAACGCTTGTCGTCTTAGAATAAATCATATAATAATGTGTTAAGTTGCTTCTTGTTGACGGTGCGTGTCATGTTGATCTTAATGTTTGTCATTACTGATAGCAGTAACCACATATTGTTGTACACACACATATATATATAACATGTGTGTGTTAATTGTTTAGATGCAACAAGAAAAAGGTGCATACCTTTAGTTTTCATTTAGTTTCAGATTATTTTCAGGTACTAAAATAAATCTATAATAGTATATAATTCTATATTGTGTTCTTGACTAGAATCATTTTTGTTACGCATGTCTTATCTTTATAAACACATGTTTTGGCTGTGACTCTGAGCCAAATATCAGGTTTGGATTTCTTACAAACGGACTTGCATTATACGGTATGGACTCCTTACAAACGGGTTTGCATTATACGGTATGGACTCCTTACAAACGGGTTTGCATTATACGGTTTGGATTTCTTACAAACGGATTTGCATTATACGGTTTAGATTCCTTACAAACGGGTGTGCATTATACGGTTTGGACTCCTTACAACCGGGTGTGCATTCAGCGTTCAGAGGCGGTGATCCCAAATATATTCATGTGTGTTTATGCTGTGTTTTTGTGTATCCGTACACGTGTGTTTTGTCTATAAATTTGAAATAAAGCAGATATTAAGTTTGAACTGAAAAAAAAATAATTGTGATGTGGTCTTGTGCTGTGTGTAGAAGTCGGAATACACGTAGGAAGTTCAAACTCTCGCCTTATTCCAGTTACCCATATCGCATTCGTTATTGGTGACTTCCGATGCAATGCCAACGTTGTTTATTCCGTGGTAAAAACGAACAGCCTACACACGAGAAATTCTGTTTATGAATGTAAAAGTTTATTTGTTTATAATATTTTCTGGATATATATGATATCATTATTAAGTTTGTTTGTATATAACACTTGTTTAAAGATGTTAACCATATATCAACTACAATGAAACGATTTACGTTGGCTTAAGCGCATACGATAACACGCATTCAATATAGATAAAGATTGAGCACCCATATATATGAAAAAAACATTAACATGTTGTCAAACATTGTAGGAAACTTAAACGTGTGAGAGTTTTATAAATCTGGGTTTTATTTAAAGAACGAAAATTCATACATTAATAACTAGTCTGTTAATTAAAAAAAATGCGTGTGTGGTTTTACAACAAATGAATACAAACGAAAATTATTTGTTAAAATTAGTCTGAATAATCATTTTATCGTTATTTTCACGGCGCTTGGTTATTTCTTTTTATGTTTGTGTGTTGCCTTTTTGTCGTAAAGGATCATATGTAATTAATATAGGTTTCTGTATTTTGTATTAATAACACCGTTGTGCACATCTAAAACATGTGTACCTCAACGAATTAAGTATTATCTTCACAATCAAAACATCTGTGCCTTACTCAAATACCGGAAATTTATGAATGAGCTATCTTCATATCTTAATTTTAAATTGTTTTTAAAGATGTGTGTGCATACAATATACATTAAATACATAATATTACTTTCGAAAAGTGAAATATCACATACAACGAAAAAAGTTGCACTTGTTTAAACCATATTTCTTTAGAGAAGTAAACGATGCAGACGATGTCAAACACAACTTTATTACAGTCAACAAATAAAGTAGCAATAAACACAGTATAAACCCATATATAATATGAAAAGAAACAGCAAGTGCAGAAGTTACAAACCTTTTTATACTTGAAAGTTAATATATACATCGCACTCTACTGCAATTGGTGTTTGTTTAATTTAGATTCTTTGCAGAATAATGAAAACAGTGTAAGTAGTTTTCGCATGTTTATTTACAGAAGTAAAATATGCAGAGGATACAAAACAGTAGAAAAACGCATGCTATATGAAAAGTACGGACACAATCAAACGCAAAGAAATCATCCAGCGCCGTTAAATTTAAATAAATAAAAGATTTAACTAATTGTATGTGTGTTTTTTTAATGTGGACTTTTGCACAACAAATATTATAATAATTTAATCACAGTGTAAGATACTTGTCATTCATTTTCTAATTTCGCTTCTTTTATCTCCGACTTCTTGTGATATTGCTGATATTTTAACACAGATCACGGTCGCCATATGGGACTTGTTCTGGGAAAACTGGGCTTAACGCATCTGCGTAGTGTCGTCACAGATAAGCTAATCAGGGAGACACTTTACGCATAAAGTGTATTTTAGGTTAGAAGAGACTTCGTTTTAACAAACATTCCATAAAAGAGAAAAACGCTGTCCCTGATTAGACCGTGCGGACTGAACAGACCAAGCTGTGATACACTTAATGCTCATGCATTTAGCCTAGTTTTCCCAGAACGAAATTCGTATATGACGAGTCGTGTAGAACAGTGGTGGTATTAAAATGACTAATTAATTCGACCATAGGTGGCCAGACTCAAATAATGATGATTCTATTAAAAATAGTTATTATATATGATTACGGTTGAATGAAAATCGATATTGACCGAAAACAAACTATTTCGTTACTTTTTATTATGCCCCCTTTCGAAGAAGAGAGGGTATATTGTTTTGCTGGATGTTGGTCAGTCTGTCGGTCTGTCGGTAGACCAGTTCGTCTCCGATCAATAACTCGTCAATGGATTGACCGATTGGCTTGCAACTTCACATGTGCATTTGACTTGGACAGTAGATGACTCCTCTTGAAATTGGTGTCACTAGGTCAAAGGTCAAGGTCATTGTCACAATTAGTGTGTAAATCATTTCCGATCAATAACTCGTCAACATTGACCGGTTGGCTTGGTACTTCACATGTGCCTTGGAAAGTAGATGATTCCTATTGAAATTCGGGTCACTAGGTCAAAGGTCAAGGTCAATGTCTTAATAAGAGTGAACATCGTTTATGATCAATAACTCGTAAACGGATGGGCGGATTTGCTTGATACTTCACATGTCCCTTGGCCTTGGACAGTATATAACCTCTATTGAAATTTGGGTCACTAGCTCAAAGATCAAGGTCACTGTCACAATAAGTGTATAATCGTTTCCGATCAATAACTCGTAAACGATTTGACCGATTATCTTGATACTTCACATGTGTATTAGCCTTGAACTGTAGATGACCCCTACAGCAATTGAGGTCACTAGCTCCAAGATCAAGGTCACTGTCTGAAAAAGTGTCAAAATCGTTTCTGATCAATAACTTGTCAACCAATTGACCGATTGGCTTGATACTCCCCATGACCATTTGCCTTTGAAAGCAGATGAACCCTTTAAAATTGGGGTCACTTGGTCAAAGTTCAAGCTCACTGTCACAATAAGTGTGAAAATCGTTTCCGATCAATAACTCGTCAACAAATTGACTTACTGGCTTAAAACTTCACATGTGCATTCGCCTTGGACAGCAGTTAGCCCCTATTGACAATTGGGGTCACTAGTTCAAAGCCCTGTTTGGAGGGGGGGGGGGGCATTTGTCTCCGACCGCGGAACTCTTTTTAACTGCCGTTACAACTTTAATATATTTTTAAAGGGTTATATTTTGAGTACAAAAACAATAAAAAAGAAATGGATCGATATTGTTTACTGTTATCTTGCATTTGTAAGCAGGATATTTTTTGATAAGGCGAATATTCGTTTGTAAATAACTGATATTTCCCTGTTAACCACATAAAAGTGTTTTTTTTAAATGAAACGTTGTTGTTTATGGATTGAATTCGAATTATTCGTTCAACCTTTTAGTATTGCATTTTATCGCTCATTGTCTACCGCCTACGTTGTATCTATAGACAAATTTATAACACATCTGTGATTCGGCCATGGTAATAGATACTATCTCATCCATTGAAAAGGGTCGTGTCCTATTTCTTCTTTAATGCTTCAACATAACTTGATCACGGTTTGTTTAAATAGCGATTTGTTTAAATAATTGTCGTACATATTCAACAAATTGTATGCATTATCTTTAATCAAACGATATAACGCTATCGACTATAAACAATGTTTGAACTATTGATTCATTAACGTCATAATCGTACTCATCATTCCAAATCGATAACATTATGAGGCATTTGGAACGCTTTGCATCGATAATTTCGAAACAAAAACGTCGTTCATTACTAAAGCGGGTCTGTTTCGCCTCACAAAAAGAACGACGACGAGGCGCAGCGCTAGCTCGTGGGGTTTTGCTTTCAGAGGTCTCGGGTTCGAAACACGAGGATGACAATATGTTTTATTTATTGTTTTTCTTGGTTAAACAATTTATTAAAATGATATAAGTTTAAGTAAACATATTTAATGCCATTTTTCCAAAACTGCAAAATATGTAAACAAGTCCTCTTAAGCTTTTAGTAGTACATACTAATGGCTCAAAGCGACCTGGATGGTCAATAACAGGGAATAGATTATTGTGTAGCGAGAGGACGACTTTCCGAGGCAGCCATCGACCGCTTTGCGGTCTAACAATTCCGATGTGCCTTCTGGCCAATTACATGAGCAACTGTATGATTAATAACTTGTCTCTGGATACCTTGCCTTTGATTGACAAAATAAAAATAAATGAAGTCACTAGCATATTTAGAGTGCGACGTACAATGTGGACTACATACTTGAGGTCGACCAGTGGCGCAGTTAAGCTCCCTGATTTAATGACGGTGTTCTTTTCGCCCCGGAGGCCTTTGGCTTTAACGAAGCTAACTTATGCCTAAATGGTGCTACTGGGTTCCACAAAGCTGACCTGCGCCTAAATGAGGCTACTTATTTCAGTGACACCCCATGTCTTTCCAAGACACCTTACCTAGAATACACCACGGATACTTGCGGCCATTCGAATTGTCTTCGAAGTTTCCATCGGCTTCAAAACCACCTCTGCAACACTGGCAGCACCGTAATGAAACTGTAATGTGCAGCCAACGTGCATGGGGAAAGCCGAAGTACCCGCTGGAAACTCCACTTATCCCAACCACCAACCAACCTCACATGCTCCGGGAGAGGGGATTGAACCCGGATCGCTTAGATGAAACACGCGTGTACCGCACACTGGCTGATAAGTCAATTTTAAAGTTTATGGCATCCTTCCGCGTTTGACGCTTCATTAAATGTGGACCCGGAGCGTGTTCTAGCTGTGTTACCTAATTAACTACTTGACTCACGAAAGTTGATACGAATTTTGAATTCTTACAGCAATGTCTAGCTTTTGATTTTTTACTGATATATATATATTTGCTATTTTAGTGTGGTCTAATGTTGGTGGGGGGGAGGTACCTGAGTACCAGGAAGAAAGTCACTTGTCCGGTATTGTGACCACCAATCAAACTCACTTTCTTCAGGGAAGGATGGTTGAAGCCAGGTCGCATAGGTGAGAAGCGCGTATAGCAAACCATTGCGCTTAGATGACAGCTTGTTGAAATTGTCTTACAATGTGTCTAGTTTGGGGTTTATAACGTCTTTTTCGAGTCTAAGGCTACATTATGTGTGGAACCGGGATGTGCCCTAGCACTCCTGCATAATTAGCGTGCAGGACTCACAAAAAATTGGAATAATTTTGAATGAAAGCTTAAATTCTCAGCTATTTCGTTGTTTCTGAAAGATTTTGCACTGATTGTTGTGGTCTTGTGTTGTTGTCGAAAATAGGAGTACCAATAGGACACCCCACATGTCCGGTATGGTGACAACCAACAAAATAGACATGCTTCTGGGAACGGGAAATCAATCCGGGTCGCCTAGGTCAAAATCGAGTGGCCCAACCACTGCGCTCGCAGGACAGACGGCAAAATGACTGACAATCGATTTGCGAACAATCGATTTGCGAGCAATTATACATAGGCAATTCGAGCGGATCCGAGCTTGTTTATCAGAAGATCACGACTTGAAAACTTAAAACGTTTCCGACTGCTCTTCGCATTCGACGATTACTACAAATTATATTTCTCATTCACCGACAAAACCACCACCCTAATTTAAAAGAAAGATGTCTTGCAATACATTTCTAACATATGCAATACCTAACATATCACTACTTACCTCAATTTGTGAATACGCATGACATTTCCATATGTTAGATGGTAAACTAAGGGATGTAACTATGTTGTAATAGTGGAAAAACGTGAAGCATCGTATTTTACCCGAAACTTTTCGCCACAATTCCAACTAAGTGGCTTCCGTACGTACTCTAAATCAAATCAGATTATTCCAGAACGACAGTTTTAGTATGTCGTCCTTAATGTGAGTCGCGTCCTGCTTTCGAAGCGCAACACCGAAGTACATTGATCTATAAACAATGTCTACCTGCAATATAGACGTGCATGTAATTTAACCGTCGTGTAAGATAACGAATGTTAAAATCTAGAGCGTGTTTCAGTACGGGATGAGTTATAAATCCGAAAAAGCGTGTGATGTTTATTCACCTACTGTATGTAGTATTGGAAACGAAACGGGTTGACCTTGGCTGACAATTATTATAAATGTAATATGTGTATTTTGAAGCAACGGTTTAGAGTTCGGATTATCACTTTCAGATCTAGTGATATGAATTGTTTAGTCTTTATGTAAATAAATTTTAATTATCGATCATTTTATGTTATGTTATTTAGAAAAAGTGGTTGTCTGTGTGGTCATATAAATCACATACTATTTCAAAGATTCTGTTTGCACATTTGTGAAAGGTACAGGTTCCTCGTGAGTTTTAAAAAATGCGCAAACGCATTATAAAATTGGAAAAATTCGCGTCGTGAAATAAACGGGTCTTTTTCAAAACGCCATCTAAGTGTTCTTTGTTCTGCCTTTTCTGTTGAAAAGTTTTTGGACGGAAAATAGGAAATTTGAAATGTTTAATGAATGGGAAAGTGGCTTTACGGGTGATTTATATCGAAGGGAAAAGTCGCAGAATTTAATAATATTTGTTCTTGGTTGTAAGTTCTGAAAAAGTACTAATACTTGAAGCTTAAATGGACTTTTTCACATTTTGCAAAAACGAAAATAAATACAAAAACATGTCATAGATTGAGAAAACAATGTGTGTATCATAATAAATAAAAGGAACATGATAAAAGTATGTTTTGTTTATTGATAATCAGAGGTAGAAACTGTAACATTTGTAAAGCTTATTAGCGCTTTATTACGATAATTTAAAAGAAACGCCTATAACCAAAATAGGGTTTAGACTACATTTGAATATAAAAAGCATTCGTGGTGTTGTAATAGCGCATTAATGTTTGCTTCTTGAAGTTCCTGGTTTGATCCCCACGACAGGCATATTTTTGTTTTATCTGTTCAGTGTAATATATATTGATCAAAATAGTAAAGATTTGTTTATCCTTTATTATTGTGGTATTTTATTCATGCCCCTGGCTTGTGTTAACAAACAAATCTGCGCGGCATATAATTTATACATCTGCAAGAACACATCTATTTCTGCAGGTATAAATGGACTCTTGGATTGGAAATTAAATATAAAATTGAAATTTCCAATTGATCTTCTCCACTTTTCGATGTGCGTGTGTACGTCAGCTTGGTTAAGACATTTATAAAATTAAGTTTGTTTTGCACTCCTCATATTTAGTTTTGTAATTTGTGCGAGTAAGGCTTTTTAATATTTGTATTTTCAGAGTTTAATAGATAAAAAAATTGACAGTGCTTGAAAATACATGTAACTGTATTGTTTATTTATTTTGTGTCGTACATTCCATGTATTCAAACTTAAGGTAGCGCACCTCTAATGATTTCCCGCGATTTATTGTACGATCATTGCCGATCTTCAATGATCGCTTATTTCCGAGAGATGCATTTTATTTTTTTCAAACTTTGATTTATGTTTAACTTATTCATTTAGAATACATTATTTTCACTCTAAATATTGACTTTAATCCAATTATCATCTGAAAAATACAATTTCGCGATTTCTTCAAAGATCGGGCGAGCCTTTTTACCTGTTTACTTATGGATATCTAATTTACGATTGCACTGATGTGAACTGGTCGTGGCCAAGTGGTTAAGGCGATGAACTAGAAATCTTTTGGGATCTTCCCGCGCAGGTTCGATTCCTGCCGACATCGCATACTTGTTGCGACGCGTTTTATTTCTTTTCTAACGTAATTTGATTTAATATAGCACATAATTTATGTTTATTGTTAAATATGTTGAAAATTGTATGCACATCCTTCAATTTTAAAATAAAAACAACGTTATAGCTACATTGATTAATTTACTGCTGAAAATACGAATGATGCATGTTGCATTTTTATTTTTATTTCAAAAAGTAAACGGTAAATCTGTCTATTTTTTGGTATTTTTGCTGTATATGTTGTTTCTATAAAAACTAAGTTTAAAATATAACTTAAATGATACTATTTTGAATTTTATGACACTTTGTTTTTAACCGACCCAATTTTTACTTGGCTGAAATCACTTACATTTCATGGCGCTATTCCATAGATTAAAATTTGTAAAAAATAAATGTCTGTAAGATAATACTTATTTCATCATGTTTAAACTTTAAACACCTTTACTGCATCTGTACACACCAACTGCATGCCCATATTTGGAAATTTGAATGAATTATGGAACTTTTATATACCCTAGGGGTGAAAATAAACTGGACAAAAGCCGAGCGTGAGGGTGGTTGTGAAAAAATCGGTATATTTTTTTAAAAAGCATGGAAAGCCTACCTACAAATTTGCATGTAGTTCAGTGAAATGATGCTGATTTGGAAAATAATTAATTAAATTATATTTGGATATGTGCCCATTAGAGGTGCGCTACCTTAAAGAAAATTGCTTGAGTCATGCTGTTGATGGTATATCAGTTCTGCGCTTAATCATGTTTGATTTAGTATTAATGCTATTTAACCTGTTTACCGCGGCTATACGTTTTTGTTATAAAAAATTAATAATGAAATGAAACAACGTCATATATGATTCCCTATGAAATTCATGTATCCGATATTTGTACACGCGTTGACGCAAATGATGATTCCATTAGTCTCGCGAGAACACAAGATTGCAGGCTAAATTATACTTTGTGGTATTTTCTTTTAAATTGGAAATTCTGTGAAAAGGCCTATTTCACAGACAATAAAGGTGCAAACAAAGTCTCTGGCGTTAACATTAATAAAGATTTATTTATTAACAATTGTGTTACGTTAATGTTACCGATTCTAGATTGTTTTTAAATTGCTATCAAAGAAACTAATTGAAATGCATGACATTTAATGACTATATATCGTTGGATTGTTGTATTATAAAATGTATTGAAAGCGTCGTAAAAAGACTCAAAGATGTGTCTCTGATAATCATGATAATCATTGTGTGCTCTGTATCTCGCTACCGTAAATGTAACACGTGTTTTTCCGTAAATGTGTTAACAGCCTCGCGTGAACGTATGCATGCTCTTAACATACAACTATCGAACAAATTAGCAACAAAATGGAAGATTATGATCAGTCTTCGCCGGAAGGCAATGAGTGCATATGGAAATTTCCCACCGTTTTCACCAAACACGTCCTTATTTTTAGAGAGATTGCATGAGACGGAAAAAAAGTATCCTTTCTTGCAGTATTTTGTTTTCGAAAATGTTTTTGAAGTTTCTTCCCCAACAGAGCTCTCTTACAAAATACGTAAGTATGGGGTCCTTGGCGAACCACATGAAGCTGGTTCAAAAATCTGTGTGTTTTTATGTCAGCGAATCACGACGACAACGAGAACATGCAACTGACGATGACTGATTTTACGCAGCCTAAAATGTCTTGTCGACCATGCATAATCTGCGCTGCGTTAGCTATAATGTGCGGCCAAGATCTCTAGCCGATGTCAACTTTTGACATTGATACTTCCATTGACTAATGTCGATATCTAAATCCAGGGCCGTACCCAGGAAATGTTGACTGGGGGGAGTGGGGGCCCAAACGGGGAGGGTGCGGGAGGGGTTGCCCCTCCCTAATAGATTTTTGTTTATTAGGCACTGTTCAAGGTGAATTTTAATGCATATAAAAACATGTGTTGTGTTTTAAATTTATGGATATATAACAAGTAAATCAGCACCTTTCTGAAGTCTAAAGCTGTTACCATTACGGGCAGTCCATAAAATTTGTCACGCTCCAGGTGGGGGGATGGTGAGTAAGAAAGTGACAGTTTGTGACATGGGGGAGGGGAGTCAGGCCATGTGTGATGTCACACATTTATTTAAAAAAAAATGTATAATTTATTTATTATTTCTTTAGTAGATTTAAAATTAATTTTCAAAAATTTGTTAAACATTTGAATAAGTTCTATGTCAAAATAAGACGAATTGCGTATCTCCTGATTCTGTTGTTCGAATGTTTAATAGGCAACTTGGCTGGGCCGGCTTATTCAATAGGCACACCCTCCCACAGATTTCAATGACGAAATAATTTGACTGTTCCATTTTTAGTTAGTAAAGGGTTGAAAGAAAATCTAAATTATAATTTCGTTTTTATTGGAGGTTAATACGTGGATAAATATTCATACTGCTCATCGTAACAACCCTACAGTTATAAAAGCCTGTAATGTGAAAGTTCTTTTACTGGTAAGTGAAGTTTTAATACGGTTTATAGTGAATTGGGTTTTAGATTAAATTTAAATTATTAAAAAAAATGTTCGAAAGTGTGAGTTTGTGACGTACTTTAGGGAAGGGGGTCCAAGATTTTATAACAGTTTGTGACATGCCCGGGTAAAAATGGTAAAAAAAGCGTGACATGCTTTATCAACGACCCCTTGGTGTGAAATTCACACACATGTTTAAAGCTTTAGATTTCAGAAATGTATTACACTTTATAAAGAAGTAAAAGCAACCTTTGAAACTAAAAAATCTTTATTATGAAATGTAACATAAAGTATGACTGTAGAGGAGGTTTGATTTCAAAGAGAAAATACTACTATGGTTATATGTCAGTAACTGAATTATAACCTACTAGTATTTTCTCTTTGAAATCAAACCTCCTCTATATAAAATTTCAAAGTAAATTCATTATAAAATGTTTATCATCAACAAGACAGTTTTCACAGAAATGTTTAATAAGCTATAACTCTAGAGGAGGTTTGAATTCAAAAGAGAAAACACTATTATCGTTCAGACCTACGACCTTCTGTATCAGTTCCATCCATTCGCTGTTTCTCTTTCCTTGTCCAATCAAAAGACGTGTTACAACCACCATCAAAAGATGAAGCATTGAGCACAATGGGTAATTGACAAATCGGGGATGTGTGATAGAAAATGGACGAGGCTGAAAAAGCGAACTAAACTTTTTACATGTTGCTGCAGCCGAACCTACTAACGATTCTTACTTAGATTTGCATTTGACATGAATCTACTTGATGCATGAAATATTTAAAAAGTGCGTTCTGTTCCTGAGATACCTACACACACTTCTTCTTAATAAATGTATTTAGATCTTCACCTTGTGAGAAAGAAACATAAGTCAATTCAGGTTCGACCTTTTACTACCATTATAAATATTCAACTGACAATTATAAATAACAATTACAATAATGATGCCGTCTTAAAAATATGAACGATCGCGCAGTCGGCGACCTCGTACGACGACGCGCCAAAATCACAACATTCTCCCGGCCGCGAAAAATATAAAACACATATTTAGTAATATTAACATAACATAAACACTAGTTTATAAGAAAAGTCAATGTTGATTAGATATCACACCACAATACCCAATGCCGATCGTATCACAATATTATCACTGAGAATTACTTGTCAATGCGCTCACTTTGAGTTGAGTGGATATAGTTTTGTTATAGGCCTACTTGTGAACAGAACATTGCTTGTGCGCAAATGTGCAGCGCGAATTGGTTCATCATTTCCGAATGATCACATCCGGAGCAATGTTGTATTCCCTAGCGTCAATCGTCTGCGGCATTTCGGTTGCGAGCAATGGCGGCGGTTCGTCTTTCACGACTTCCGGTATCTTTGTTACAACCCGTTTTGTAATAAAAGCCCGAATTGTAATAATTATTACAAAGTGGGTTGCGATGCATTATTACATTTCGGGTCGACAGTAACAAGCCGTTTTGTAATAAAAACCCGAAAGGTAGTAAATGTTATCATGTCCATTAAATCAGAGATACAGACTTTTTTAGAAGTTATTTTCATGTTTAAAGTTCACCTGCCACGGTTTTAAAAACCCGTAAAACACCTTTATTTATCGAATTAAGTGCATATCTAAACTATTTCGCACCTCACTTCATTTCAAATACGGTGTTATTAGCGAGAACGAATAGAACAAAGTCGCGATTTTCACACATTCCGATGTTCTCGCCATTTTCATTCAAACCGGAAGTGACGTCATAGGCACTCAATAACGACTCAAATACGAGCCGACATTATAAATGGCTTCAGATGTATTATATCTTGCAACTTTAGTTAAAAAATTGTTGAAAAATGGAAGAATGATAGCGATTACGATGAGTTTTCCGTTCAACCGTATATGTATGAGCCAGAATTTAGTGACAGTCAATCAGATTTTTCTGACTCGGACAGCGAGGAAAATTGTGCCGATGCCCAAGACGACCATCGTGTTGGGAATACGGATTGGTAAATATATAATTTTGTAACATGCAGGTGTCGGCAAAAAACAAAATAAAATTATTCTTTGATTGTTATTCTACAGTACAAGCTTGTTGAATATGACTAGGTTGTATGGTTTAATTATTATAAATTATAACGGATACTTGAACCTGTTCTGATTAGGAAGGAATGTTTGTATTGCAATTCGACGTATTTCTTTTATTTTCAGGTGTGCATGTTTATGTTGCACACCATATCGTGTGCAGATTGAGTGAAAATGCTGCACAGAATACCCAGAGCTGATGGAAAGGATGGACGAGGCAGGGGTAAAGTGCATAACTGAGGATACTGGCTTCAAAGCTAACTGTCTCCATCCAGATGTCATTGAAGTTTCGTTTTATGAGTTCCTTGATGTAAATGGTCCCATCGGTGATGAAGAACCAATACATGAGTAAGTTGTCATTAATTATTAAAAATGTTTATGAAACCAGGACAGATTGTTTGTAAAGAAAATACACTGTAGACATTAAATAACACAATGTTTTGTGTGAACTTGTCATTTGTATTTCATACTGTAAATATGTTTTCATACAAATAATAAAAATAACATAAAAAAGACAACAATTTTAATCAACATTAAAATATGCGTGTATACAAGATGACTGGGTTATCTAATTGTAAAATGAAGTATCAATTTGCTACACAATGATTTTTGGTTACTTACAAATGCCAGTTCATTATTATTTTTCAACATTTGAAATAAAAATATAAAAACAAGCTGTTTATTTTTTTCAAAAGTACACTACAATAACAACCTGCTACAACATGATGTGAAGTTGCTTACAAAATCTGATTTCTGACATATTTTCAGTAAAATATATATTATATAATATTATATTCAAGCTGAATAAGTTTATTAAACTGTAAACTTAAGTAAGAATCTGCTACAGCATGGCTTGTGTAATTGTCAAGTTGAAAAGTACCTTTGTTTTACTAAACATACTAATATTTATCATAATGGTATCCTTATACATTTATAACTTCAGAGTATACAGATACATTGCATATAGAAGACTGGCTCGTTGGATTTTGCACCGTCTGAGCAAGAAGGACCGACGACCTCTTCCTTCATGCGTTGTGGCAGCCATTCGCCAGAGATTTCCGTCCGACTCATACATTGGATTTTGCTTCGCCAGGGATGGAAACTAACGTTTTACAGTTGGTTGCCCACATGGACAACCATCTATAGTTTTTTGGTTTCCCGTCGTAAGCCTTAACGCGTCCAGTACTATGTACATGTAGTGTCATGTGTAACCAATACTTTCTTTGAAAGTAATAGATAACTATACAACAAAACGGGCAACCACTAATTTCCATCCCTGTTCGCTAATTAAATCGCGAACGATGGTTCTGCACAGCCTCTGACATCAAGATTCTGTTTGCAGATGAAGACAGGGTGAAAACAGAATGTTTCCAGAGGCAGCCCTTGCATTGGCATCGCTCTTGTACTCCTCTTTCATCCTAAGCACCTATGCCATTAGTTCATCAACATAGTCTGAAAGTTATATTAAAATAAATTATAATTATTGATAAATTGTTCCTTTTTATTAGAGAATAATAAACAATGAATGTTTTTTGTATTGTTTTCTTCAACCATGTATTACAGAAATCTATTGCTTTAAGAAACCAAACATTTTGATAAAAGATTGCATGTAAACTCATGTATTTATTTTGATATCTTAGATAATTTTACTATCTGTTCAGAAAAAGAGACTTGTATCAAGTTTTAGAGTAGGTATTGACTGGTCCCCCGACCTTTGTTCTTATAGACTCCATCAACAAATCATGAATGTTATAATTTATTAAAAAGTGGGTTGCGATGCATTATTACATTTCGGGTCGACAGTAACAACCCGTTTTGTAATAAAACCCGAAAGGTAATACATTTTATCATGTCCATTAAATCAGAGATACAGACTTTTTTAGAAGTTATTTTCATGTTTGAATTAGTTTTAGAGTAGGTATTGACTGTTCCCCCGACCTTTGTTCTTATAGACTCCATCAACAAATCATGAATGTAATAATTTATTACAAAGTGGGTTGCGATGCATTATTACATTTCGGGTCGACAGTAACGACCCGTTTTGTAATAAAAACCCGAAATGTAATAAATGTTATCATGTCCATTAAATCAGAGATACAGACTTTTTTAGAAGTTATTTTCATGTTTAAATTAGTTTTAGAGTAGGTATTGACTGTTCTCCCGACCTTTGTTCTTATAGACTCCATCAACAAATCATGAATGTAATAATTTATTACAAAGTGGGTTGCGATGCATTATTACTTTTCGGGTCGACAGTAACAACCCGTTTTGTAATAAAAACCCGAAATGTAATAAATTTTATCATGTCCACTCAATCAGAGATACAGACTTTTTAAGATGTTATTTGCATGTTTAAATTAATTTTAGAGTAGGTATTGACTGTTCCCCCGACCTTTGTTCTTATAGACTCCATCAACAAATCATGAATGTAATAATTTATTACAAAGTGGGTTGCGATGTATTATTACATTTCGGGTCGACAGTAACGACCCGTTTTGTCATAAAAACCCGAAATGTAATAAATGTTATCATGGCCATTAAATCAGTGGTACAGACTTTTTTTAGAAGTTATTTTCATGTTTAAATTAGTTTTAGAGTAGGTATTGACTGTTCCCCCGACCTCTGTACTTATAGATATCTACATACACTTCTTCTTAATAAATGTATTTAGATCTTCAAATGTCATAATTGTCTTTTGCCAATCGCTACAATTAAACTGTTATAAAGTCATGGTACTTGTACATATGTAAAGCTATTGAATGAAAATGAACGAATATGATTACCATGAAGTACAGATGTGCAAACAAAAACACAATTTTTCCAAGCAGTAATCGAAATGTTCGTGATCTATGAGCCCTTTAAAATAAGCCATTTATTTCATAGTCATGATGCATTTATATCATGCAAAAGGCATGGTTGATTTTCAAAAGAAAATAATGCTGTGGGATTTTATTCATTTTTGTTAAAAAGCTATTTTTGTAAGTTTGGAAAACTCGATGTACAGAATATTTTCCGACCAAAGTGATTTTTTCCTCTCAACAATGGAGCAATATGCCCTATTTGACATATGATGTCACTATTAAATATCATTTATTATGCATTTGTTCAAACAATCATCATCATTTACCATTATACTTTTAAAACGCCATTTAGAATAATGATGCTTCATTAACAGTACGTCAAAAGCCCTAGGCGGTTAGGGCTCATTTGTGCTGTGTTGTAATGGTTGGTTTGATTCGTTTAACATTCCCATATGTAGGAGGATTGAATATTGATAATACAAGTACACTTGGAGAATTTTCTAAAGCAACACTTTCGAACTTAAATATTTCAATAAAGAGTTTAGATTTTGATTAAAATTTGCACATGTGAATATTTGACAATGTTCTGTGCAAAATTATTATTAAATCATTCATCCGTGACAAAAGGGCGCTTTTGTACTTGGGGTAGCCGTGGTTTCATTGTTTTGGACGTAAACATGTTGAAACGCGGTATGATTCTAATTTTATTTCAAGTTCTTCATTTACGGTTGGTTGATACACCAGGAAACATAAATTTATTTTTAAAATCGATATGTGCCGTATAAACTTTTAGAAGCGCAAAAGTGCAACCGGCATGTTGCAGGCTACCTTCCCAACTTGCTGAAGCATCCGATCGTCACGGAACAATGATTATATTGTTTGCTTGCACATACTATAATCAAAAGATCACATGTACTATTGTTTGCTTGCACATACTGTAGTCAAAAGATCACATGTACAATTTTAAATCAAAATATTTTGTTTAACTGAGATATTAAAGTCGAAATTTAGTGCATTCGAAAAGGCACCATGTATAGTACAACGCTATATTATTTTTCCAATTTAATTTCAATTTCACCATTGTTGGTGGGCTTTTACACCACATAAAAACAATATGGCTCGTATGAATATTCATTTGTGCAATGCTGCCAGCCGGTCGGTCATTTAGACGTGTACGTTAATGCGTGTTACTTTTCACATTATTGTTTTATGATGTACAATTTTGATAATTTTTCTTTTTCAGTGATTATTTGAATTTGTAATGTTTGATAATTGAGTGTTGATCAATTTCAATTAAATTTACATGAAGTATAAGATTTGTCTTGAAGTAGTCTGAATCCAAATTTCAACAAAATCCGTTATAAAATAAGGGAGCTATATTGATTCAAAATTTGACACTAGATAGTGTCATATTTTTCAAAAAGTAACTACTGTAATCAATATTACTTGTTTTCCAACACTATAGTTTTCATACATACTTTTTGTGTGAAGAAAATTGTTTTTGTGACTCAAATTGTTTGGACGTCCAAATCTTCACCTATGAGTATTGACTTTTGGATGTTTTTCTGTCAAAATTCGGCCCCGATTTCTTATGTCAGAAACTAGATATGTTTCACAAATGACACTAACACATTCTCAATTGACGGATCCCGCTTATTTACATGTATTTGTTTTAGAATAGTTCTCAAATTTAGTTCCCCTCCCGTCTAAAGGTTGAACTTTAGTTGTATAATATAAAACACACTGTTATTATAATTTAAAACAATATATGAAGAAAACAACACCAAAGTCCCTTTTTTTCAAAACGAGGCATTTGTTCCCAATCCAAAGAACCCAGCCACATTTCCAACATGGTAAAACACCACTCCTCAGTCTAATTTAAGCATTATAAGGTACCAATGCTAGCTCGTGGGCATTTTATAATCAATTTTACACAAATCATTTAAACATTTCTGGTAGAGTACCCAAAATTTGATATTTGCATATTTTGAAATTCATCAGGTACTGGTGGAACCAAAAGCAGCGGGGCGAATCCTGTAGACATGTACATTTGTAGGGGATCTTTCGGAACTACCGGCCCGCTGCTATACATCTCAGGGGCAGATGTGGCTGGAATTGTGTCAAAGATTCGGGCAAAAGTAACTTAGTTTAAGGTGTCTGTTATGACATGTTATACCTCTTTATTAAAAGCTATGTATGTTTTAATTTCAGTATGGTATATATCTTTTATTCAAATAAACTTCTTTGATATTTTTTAATTAGAGTTATATTGAGTAAACCGGCATTACGGTATTTCTGGTTACGAATTATCAGGGCATTGAAGGCAAGCAAGTATTTATTTCATGATGCATAATGAGATGGTTTAATCTACTTATCAAGGGTGGTTTAATAGTGTTATTTTTAGAAAACAGTAGATAGACGAAGGTTACGCCTTTCAGCTCATGGTTACAAGAAATACACAAGTTTCGTTTTGGAAATTGTTACATTCGAACAAGGCGCATGGTTTCGAAATACCGTGGTTCATCGCTTTCAGTCGGCTATTAGTGAGTCCGAGCTTCATTCATTATACCAAACACAATACGTTTGGATGGATGAGAAACAGCTGTTATTGATGGTATTGAATATTGAGAAGGTGATGCAACTGTTTCGCACAGAATCCTGAGAATGCAAGTGTGTGCTTATGAAATTAAGTCCTGAGGCTCAACTATTTATGACGTCGGGGAGTTCAAAGAAGATATTTAATTGACATCTCGAACAAACAATGTAAGCGAATAAGTAAAAAGACGTAGTCAAATAGATACTGTTTCTCAGGTTAGAATTGATCTTCATGGGTTAGCATTTCTCTTACATAAGCAAACAACAGTGACAGTGTAAGGAATCAGAGCTTAAAGGTACAAATTGCATATTGCTGTCAATAAATGCCAAACATGTAACATTATTTACCTGCAACATTTCGAACATTTTATATAAGAGATATTTTTTAAGCAAGTCAAAGTTTCAATGATTTAAATGTATGTCCTGATAAAACCGCGTCCAGTACACAATTTTAATGCTTTCTATTTAATAGTGTTTTCATCTTTTTTCCGAATTCCACCGCCAGATGATAACGTGTATGTGATAAGGAATGTTTCCGGCGGGTATGCGGAATTCACGGTTGCTGATGTAAAAAATATAGTGTGGGAATTACCGATCCATTTGACTTTTGCATAGGGTGCCGATCTTGGGTTTATATCGTTAAACTTTATTAATATTTTCTCTCAGAATGGCGTTTCTTGTTTGAATTATTGTTTAAGCAGTCACATAAACAACAAACTATGTTATATGGATCTCTTACACCCATCTGCTTCTTCCTGTATTTGCACGATGATGATCTGAACTATTAACTGTATGATGCGATATTCTTAAATCTTTTTTCTTAAAATAAAGGATATAGTTGACACGTGTTCGTAATTTCATTTCATCGTTCCTAAAAAAGTTGTAGCTCTGTTGCTCTGGTCTCCTTCCTACCATTGAGATATTAATGGTTATTGAATTAAATGCATTTTAATACCCTTTTATTATTGTTTAAATTGTGTTGCAATGCTATGAGGTTTAATTTTATTTACACTTATATATATCATGAATATTTCTGGGACAAGTGTGAGGTTTAGGGCTCTAAAACCGGTTTAAACCCCCAATGCTTTGCATTAACCGTTCCAAGGCTTTGCCCAAGCTTTATTCCTATATATGTTTATGTTGTTTTGTATTGTGCTGTTTCGTACTGTTAAGGTAATTAGTAATTAATTAGTTACTTGCCTTAAAGAAAGGACCAACATATTGTTTATAATGGGAATGCAAAACTGCTCCAGCAGCTGGAGTTTCACGTGTTTATATTAGTAGACCATGCTATTTAGCATCTTGTGCACACATAAAGTAAGAAAATATGTCTTTAAGTATGAGGTTTGGGTAAGGAAAACTTTTCTCAAAGGAAATTAGTTAAGAAATTTTAATTAAAAGTAGTGTTGTCCATCGCTGGGTTATGGAGGTTCCAACAATTTGTTTTTATTTACAAGGACGTCTCTTAAACAGACAATACGATAAAGCTGAGAGTGTCTTCTACGAATAGCTGTGCCAGAGGACTACACTTTGCGCACTCTAATTAATATGATCTCCAGTCCAACGCTTCTTGTATACATTTCACTCAAAAATAAAGAATCCATCCTTCACGTTTAGTTGTAATGAGATTGACAATGTACATGTGCGAATAAGCAATTAAAGTTTGGTCTCAAACTATACGTTTTTGTATTTGTCTTTGACATTTCTTTTGGATCAAAATGGAAAAGATGACAATCTACAAGTAAAGGCGAAACCAAGCTAGACATGTAGCCCTGTATTATGTCAAATCAACAGTTATAACCGAAATTTAAATTTACGTAAATAAGGCAGGTATTTACTGTAGTGAATAACATCTTACACAGTTTAACACGACTGTACAATTTGGTGATGACCACTGTGGCTGTCCTTTATTAATATACTTAATGTATTAAAAAGATCCTAACACTTAAATATTTGTTTTCGCACGTCAAATTATAAAAGCAAAAACCGTCATTGTGCTATACCATTACTTCTCCAAATGTAAGGTTGTCACAACGTTTGCTGTTCCCAAATAAATAGCATAACTTTGGTGATGCAATAATGCTCTTTCAAACACAGGGTTTAGGATATAAATGGGCATGTTATCAGCAGTTCGGCTTATGCTGTTCTTATCTTGTTTGCTGTATTATATGCAAGCTAGTTTCATTTAGATATTTTATAAGTAACAAGACATTTAAAAATCAATTTCTCTTTGTGTTTTCATGTGTATACTAATTATTTATCTCAGATAGGAGATTTTAAGCATTGTATTATCTTTATTAACACTATTTTATATGTATCGATTATATTAACAGTAACCTATGTCCCTTTATACTCCCATTTTGGTGTATTCGACACTTCTTAATGCAATCTTCTGTTGTTTTCATATTAAAATTTGTTATATTTTCAGAGCGAAAGGAAAAGTGAAGCCAAGAAATACCGTTCTTGTTTTTGTTTTGGAGTCAGAAGAGCGGTAAGGCCAATCAACACTCTTAGTGTGTTTTTTTCCAAAGTTTCATACTGCACCTCAATTTTTATTCCAGATATTTCAGTTATTTTTTTACATCCTGTTGTGCCGTTTAAAAGCATTTTTCCATTAAAAGGAAAAGAGCTATACCTCTGTTTACCCTATTGCATATTTGTTCTTACAGAAAGATATATATATCTTGATTTATTTTCTAATTACGTAATACTTAACCATTTTTTTCTGATTTGATTGCATAACTGTATATAAGATAGAGTGGGGACACATTATTTGTTTTTCACACAGAATACTATTGTGAATAATATTAAGTCAAAATTATAAATAGAATAGTAAGGTAATTCTTATTAAAGAAACATTTTTTTAATTGGCATCGGAGGATGGGCGTAGCAGCACACACGAATTTGACGACTTGGCGAAGTTAGTTCCCCGTGAGACATAAGCATCAAGCACGGCTGCAAAACGAACCATTCTTCAAGAATGTACGACCCGATGGGGATGCTAAGTCCAGTGACTGTCTGTGCAAAAATACTAGTACAAAATCCATGGAACGGCTATGACTGTAACACATCACTAACGGTGGACATTGTTGACAAATGGTCGTCAATAACTAGTGACCTAAATATCGCCTTGAACTCTTCATTCCAGCAGATATACTTAACGAGCCAGACAACTGATGATGAAAACCATCAGTCGATACGCTTGGGCTACGTTGTTATCGTACATGACGACTTCAAACCGAGACTTCAGTGGACCCTGCTGTGGTAGACGAGCTTCTCACTAGAAATGATGGAATGACGAGGGCCAAGCGCCTCCGTACATCAGGTGGAATCACCACCAGACATATCGTAAATCTATACCCGCTAGAAGTAGAAATTGACGCAAACTGACTTTTAATTGTGTGCAATAAAGTATTTAACTCTTTCCAGTGTCATGGAAATTTGAAATTTCAAAAGTACAAGTAGGTTTGATTAATGTATTTAAATTCTCATAATGTTGTTAGTGCTTATAAAAATTTCGCGGCAATGAGAATGTTGAGAATTCGGCGCGATGGCGTGTGACGCCGCCGTTGGCGCGACGTCGTGTGACGCCGCCGCATAACGTCATATACATGTACACTATATTGTTATTATTGTTTTTTTTATATACATTTATGCGTGGAGAAAGGACGCCATTATAAAGTAAAACACAACCCTAGCATTACTTATCCTTGTTCAAGTAGACACGCTTCTATGCTTTATGACTAGGAACTCGAACATGTGTTCGAAAGTTGAATGAAACTCTTAGACGTCCATTCGATTTTCTTCACAAAAATCACTTGTCGGAAATTAATGTCTGTCCATAAATATTTATATTTCAGGCCGAAGTTTCTTTCATACATTTCTTTCTTTATACATGAATGTGTTTGTGCGCGTATCTCAAAACAAACATATGAACTGGTTAATTTACATAATTTATTAGTATCATAGTTAGGTCTGAAACTGTCACACACAAGAACTTGTCGAAACAAACTTAATTTAGAAATAAACATTACAAGATACAAATATTTAACAATTCTTGCAAAACTGAAACCATCATCAACGTGTCCTTTTTTATTGATTATTAAGTGCTAAGCCAATGTGTTTATTAACTATTCTTAAGGACGTTCGCGGCAGTTAAGTTGTACGCATTTATTTTTAACTGTAACACTGGTTACGCAATCAGTGTATGCTTTTACGGATATTCGAATTAAAACGGGATTCATATTTAATAATTCGACAATAACACACGACAAAGCTGGGCCGGACGTCTATAATCGGCCCGAGGGCCATTCTAACGCTGGGGCAGATTTTAGAAGTCCGGACCAGCTCTGCATGTGTTATCGTTTATATTACATATCGTACTATTTTGGTCATTCACTAAAATTTATGCATAACCCGATTCTCGTAATTTAATGTTCATTCATTTGATTACGCAATTCACGACGTGTGGCTTAATTTCTGTGAAACAAGTAGCTAGACTCTGGATTTTAGGACAACAATTCGGTTGTGACGGGATTTTATTTAACAGTTAAATACTTTTAAGCATAAAACAACCCCAAAACTTATTTCAGATTTTGTATTTGTCATGCATAATTGGGAGCTGCGATAGGAATACAATCATCGTACTCGCTTCGACAATCGATTTCGTAAATCTTGTCTTTGGTGACAGTGTTAAGCATTCGATACACTCGTTTTAAAACGTGCGATTTAAAATCAATATAGATAAACGGATTGAATAACAGAGATCGCTATTAAACATTTTTGTAATTGTAGTATTATAAGCACCGGATTTTTGTTTACACCGAGGTTAGTGTGTCTTTTACTATAAGGTTTGCTGTTTGACGAATCCTCTTAAAGTACAACAAGAGGAATCAATTTAATGTACACATGAGTTTCAGTTTCTATCGATATTTGTGTTTTCCAAATTGTGTGCTTCGTGACATTTTAATTACGTTTGATTCTTGCGCTGAGTTTTTCTTTAATTTTATTGATTACCGTTAGCTTAGACTGAAAGTGGACGCCATTTTGTTCAGTTTCATTTTTTGTTACACGTTGAAATACTTTATACACGACATACAATTACGTGTAGCATAGCAGAACTTGATAAGGACCGAATTCGCACGCCGAGTATGCGGATACTTTGATAAAAGATGGCACTTCGATACCAGATAACAACAAAAGCCACGTGCGAGAGGCGAGTTCTTCAGCTTTTTTGCATTTATGTTCCGTTCATTTGGTTTTTAGACACTTAACATGGTTTGGTCGCTTAATGGTACAGCACTTCGTATTGCGGAGCAAAACATTCGTGGAATAAAAACTGTGGATTATAATTTTAAAAAAAATCCATCGATAATCATCATGAATATATGTATCCCGGAAAAACTGGTTTTTTGGAAAAACCCACTAATCTGCTGGTACAAATAAAGCTGACCCATTAATAATCCTTTCAAAATCACACACCGTATAAACCGTTATGATTTTAACTATGTTATCATTGGTTGATATAACTGACCAGCGTTGTTTGTACCGGGATGATTAGTGGGTTTTTCTAAACTCGTGCTTTTCCGGGATCAGTCTATTCGATGATAAGTACGTATTTCAACAAAATAAAAATACTTGAAAAGAAATTAAGAACGTGTCAACTAATCGAAATAAAAGATCAATATGTCCATTAATGTTACAACATGTTAAATTTTAGTTAACTAACGTATTTGAGGAAATTCAAATGTTTTAAGAGTCGGATGCCAAATTTTCATGGACACTTCTTTTACCGATCATCTCAAAGACACTGGCACTTCGATTCCAGATTACTCGACACTTTTTACCAGATATATCACACTCTATTTAGTGAATCAGAAATGCAGATTTCGTTGTGGAATACTGTTATAGTAACCAGGCAATAAGTAAAAATGTATGTACTGACGTAAATTAAAAACGAATTACCGAAACATGTTCTTATCCTTTTGGAATATGATAATGATTTTGTATAAATGTAAAAGACACACGTGAAACGAAGTCGATATGTCTGATGAGTGCAGTCTATATGACCATAAATTTTCCAGTTTTCGAGTCACCCAAGAGCTGGATCTTCGCATAGTACACGAGCTTAAACAATTTTAAATTACATTTAAAATGGAACTCATCATACATATCGAAAATGATTATTTAAAATTGTTTAACCTCGTGTGCTATGTAATTTTAAATTACAGTCTTTGTAGCGAAACGGCTGAGCTAAAGCATTTATATTTATGTCCTAACGAAGGTACTAAGGCCATTTACTTATATACAAGATAGCGTTTCATGAAACATCACTCTGCTTAAACTGCACTTTAGAGCTAACTTTCAGCGGCGATGCAGGTTCGAAATTCAATTGGAACTTTTTCGCTCAATACCAGTAAACAAAACGAGAGCGCCGATTCCGTTGAAAGTCCATTTGCAAGATACAGGGAAGTTTCTGCTGAAGTAAATTTTAAAGGATTAGTTGTCTGAATGAAAATGTAAAAGGCTATAAACAGGATTTTACTTGAAATATATTTCTTCAGAAAACAAGCATTTGAATCTTATTTAACATTTACACTTATAATAAAAATTATCTAAATTAATAGTAATACGATTTTTGAAAACGAACAACGCCATTGGTTATATTTTACATGTGTATGTAATTACGTTATGCATAGATTCCCAATGTGTCGCGCTTGACAATGTAAATTGATTTGTTCTTCAAAATGTTTGGTAAGAATAGCCATAATATACGTAAATTCATTTCAGGTAGAAGATAATACTCGGTTATCAGAGTGCCCAATTTGTTGAAAGTCTCTGTTATCCGAAGTGCCCTGTATCGGGAATCAAAGTATCCGCAACTTCATGTATACTTAAGAAATAATCGACGGGTAACCGTTGGTTATTGCGGTATTCTACCACGGCACGCGACTTGTTTTCTATATACAAAGAAGAAAAACTACTGTTGGTTATTACCCCGATATACCAACGGTTGTTTAAAGTGGCATCAACATTGCACACTGTGGGAACAAATATTCAAACACTTCAAAATAAGCTACAAACAAATCTTTCAATTGTAAATGATTGGTGCCAAACTAATAACATGATTATTAATCCACTAAAAACTACTTGTATGGTATTAGGGTCAAAACGGAAAGCTCAAAACATGACAGATCTAAAACTTAAAATTTCAGATACAGTGATCAAAACAGTAAATTGTCAAAAACTGCTTGGCCTTTATATTGACAATACTCTATCTTGGAAACTACACATTAACAGCGTTTGTTCAAAAATGTCATCACGAATGTTTCTTTTGCAAAAAATAAAACCATATTTAACCCTTGAAATGCGTAAGCTCTTCTATAATGGTTATATCTCACCTATATCCGACTACGCATGCGTTACCTGGAGTTCAGCGGCCAAAACGGAAATTAATAGAATAGTCAAAATACAAAAGCGTTGTGGTGCACATATTTTAAATAAAAAGTACAGCACAAATTCAAAAACACTATTTAAAGATCTAAAATGGTTGACTTTCGAACAGCGTAATCACTATTTCACGTCAGTTATTGTATTTAAAGCATTTCACAATCAAACCCCAACATACATACGTGACCTTTTGACACCATCACAAAATATTCACTATAACTTGCCATCTTGCGAAAAGGGGGATTTAAAGCTAGTGCGAATACCAAAAACAAACTATTTCAAACAATCGTTTGAATTTTCTAGCAAAACAATTTGGAATTCGTTACCCCAATCTATACGTCAAACAAACAATTTAATTACATTTAAGAAAAAATTAAAAGCTTATCTTTCTTCCACACTTTATGAAATAAACTGAACATGCTTCATGTTGTTTTAGTAAATAACATTAGTTTAATGTTTAAATACTGTTCTTGAATAAATGGTTATTGTAGTTTTATGTCTGTCATTTTGTTTTTAATTATAATATATATCATTATATGTGTATGCATATATGATTCTTTATGTTTTGTTCTTATTGCTCAAGATGAAATATGATGTATTTGTTGTAAATTGTTTCTTGTTAGAAGACCTTGTTGAAAATAAGAAATGTATTATATAAATTGCATATTATGTAATTTCATCTGATGTATTTCTTAACAAGTCTATCTTCTTTAAATAAAGATTTTATTATTATTATTATTATTACTTTGATTGTCCGCGCACATTTTATGAATGAAGACGACGTCATATGATTGTAATTGTTGTGGTGACGTCACGTTTTCGCGGAAAAGTGGAGGACGTTCGGTTAATATAATTCTCATTTATAACCTTTAAATCGCGGATAATTTATTAATGAAAACGTGTTAGAATCGAAATAATCCACGGGTAACCGTTGATTATTGCGGTAATAACCAACGGTATGTCGTTCCGATGCTTGTTATCAAACCACTCGGGCTACGCCCTCGTGGTTTAATTCCTACGCATCGGAACAATATTACAATATTTATACAATATACAATATTTCCAAATAACTCTTTTTTTGGCTTTTTTCTATTTATGAACATTAACTTAATGACAAGTTAAGCACTTTTAAGTATTGAACGGTCATATATCTAAAAATGTCATATTTAAACTGTCGTTGAAGGTCATTTAATGTATATTTATTTCATCTTATTTTTATGTATATGATCATGTTGTTTTAACTTATTGAGCCTTTTTCTGAGAAAACTGGGTTTAATGCATGTGCGACAATTTTCGTCTAAACTTGATTTTCGGTACGGAGGGACTTCCTTGAAACTAAAAATACCATAAAAGCGGAAAGTGTCGTCCCCGATTAACCTGTGCGGACTACACAGGCTAATCTAGGACGACACTTTACGGACAGGCATTAAGCCCAGTTTTCTCAGAAAAAGGGCTTATATTATTTATTCCAAATGCGTTGGTACAGGTCCTTTTAAAACAGAAATAGGTACCTTCGATGCCGCATCGACACCGCATATACCATAGTTCGGCAACGACATGCAGTTTGCCAATGGTGTTCTCGGGTAGTAGTAGGCAAACGCCATGCACATCTCTTCTTTAGTTGTCAGACCACCCTGTCATAAAAAAACGCGTTATTTAAAGTCCGGGTTTTTAGAAAATTAATTTTGTTATCGTAATTTCTACAGAAATGTTACCTTCCATTGTAAAACGACTCGCTGGTTGTTT
Organism: Dreissena polymorpha; assembly: GCF_020536995.1. Classification (NCBI taxonomy): domain Eukaryota; kingdom Metazoa; phylum Mollusca; class Bivalvia; order Myida; family Dreissenidae; genus Dreissena; species Dreissena polymorpha. The sequence continues at coordinate 74,651,189 of NC_068361.1, read as the reverse complement.
AATTTATACGCATCAACATAATAGTTGTATTTTGGCCGGAAAACATAAAGACATCCAAAAGAACTTATCAAGAAAAATAAGATACTATTCTGTGTTTTTTTACCAAAACTGGCTGTGTTTTTCCAACGGTGTTAAAGTGACAATCTACTCTGAAGCTGTCACCCTTGAAATATACAGGCACATATAAGTTTGACAACGCAGTTGTATTTATTGAAATGCATTTTTCTATTCAAACAACGCCTGCAATTATATTTAATGTGGGAAACATTGTACTGCCACATTGCGTCGATGATCAAGAGGAGCCCTACACTTATTTCAAATTAAAAGAAGTAGAAGAAAAGAAGACTTGATCAGATATGAATACGTTTGATATAACAAACTAAAATATTCGTATCTCTTGATGACATTACTATGTTAAGCATAACATAGCGGTAGGTTAAGTTAAACATAAATTTAGCATGATATATATAAAGCATGAATTGTGCTTATCATAAAATATCTTTAGCAATGCGCAGTTGATTTCCTAAACAAGATTTTGACTTATCGTAGCTTTTGCGCATGTTTAAATGCTTAGAGACTACGTACTGCTTTGAAAATAATGTCTACTTGGTATGTTGCTAGTCTAACATTGTTATGAAAATAACCTTTGTTTTGTATTACTTTTTTGTACTCAGGAACTCAGTCTAAACTCTTAAGAAACTGTTGCTTGCCGTATAGAATGACTACACAAGAATCACAACTACAGGGGTGAAGATTGAGGGGAGAACAATTCTGTAGACTGATTTTGACTACGCGAATCGCGTGCATAACGCATTGACAAACCTTAAAACAAACATTTAAATAAATACCATATTTAACTTATTAACAAGATTTATGTAAATACTGGGTGAACGGCGATCTCTTCCGGTAATTTCCGAAGGTCCTGAAAGTTGAAATCGTAATTCGGATCGGTGATAAGCAGCGGAAGCTCGCGCCCGTCCCGGAAGTGACGTGTGGTGATGCGGACACCAGCGACATGCGAGTGCTGAAGGACGCCTAAGATCTTGAACTCCGTAATGTTTGCTTGTGCCATGCTCTGAAAATCGGGTGAAGAACAATACTTAGAGACTTATTAGTTTGTTTTATTGTCATTTATTTTGTTACAAGATAAAGGCCTTAGCAAGTGGAGGTATTGACTTGCCATTCTTGGCAACTTTAGCCGATAGCAACCGCCAAAAAATTTGATTGGCTCCGAACACAGCTCTATGAAATCACTGCGACCACATAAGGATGGCAAATTCAAATATTATTTCTTTTTTAATATGATTTGAAGATTAGTTTTTTGTTTGTTGTACATTTTGTATCAAGCAATAAAAGTAGACCCCATTTGAATAAAACAATAAAAATACGCATAAGAAAACGAAATTATTGTACCTCTCCGGTCTTTTTCTGCCTATCTCATGGGTCCAATAGTTGCCGTTGGCACCATTCCCAAATATGGATATTTTTCCAATTCTCCAAAAAAAAATATCCCAATTTCCGACCGAAACGATGGAAGCCGGAAAATCCGTTTCCCGGTAGGTATCCTTAATGACATATCGAGCTATGTATTTTATTTGAACTTCAAGCATAACAAAGTCTGTTTTTTTTTATCATACACATGCTTACGTTAGCAGTTGATAATGATTATTGCTTGGAAAAAAACAACAGTTTTATACTTTTCTTAGCTTTTTTGGGCAATGCCTATGTATTAAAAAATTAAATTTAATAAGACAAAATCAGAAAATTAATTTCCCAAATAATGATTTTGTCGATGAACATTCTTCCCAATTTGGAAGATTTCGCGACTCGAAAAATCCCAATTTTGCTAAGTACCTTTTCCCCAAATAGACAGAAAAAGGCCTGTTTCTGAATGCTGAGTGTAAGCCTTGAAACCTTATGGGAAGAAACCCGCTTCGAGGAGATTTAGCCGATAGTAGTATTTTGTAAAAGCATTTTGCACATACTTTTTTTCAGAAATTAACAGCTGTGCTAGTTAAAACAAAGGTATGGGAAGTTTAGCACCTTATAATTGAGGTAGATTTAACTTTTATTTATAATAAGACACAATCTACCGCTTTGAGTATAATGTTTCTGCACGATAAAATGCATATAGTTTATTACGCTGACCGTTTTGTGTGATGATGATGATGATGATAATGATGATGGTGGTGGTGGTGATGATGATGATGATGACGATGATGATGATGATGATGATAATGATGGTGGTGGTGGTGATGATGATGATGATGATGATGATGATGATGATGATGATGATGATGATGATGATGATGATGATGATGATGATGATGATGATGATGATGATGATGATGATGATGATGATGATGATGATGATGATGATGATGATGATGATGATGATGATGATGATGATGATGATGATGAATGATGATGATGATGATGATGATGATGATGATGATGATGATGATGATGATGATGATGATGATGATGATGATGATGATGATGATGATGATGATGATGATGATGATGATGATGATGATGATGATGATGATGATGATGATGTTGATAATGATGATGCTGATGCTGCTACTGATGATAATGATGATGATGAAGATGAAGATGATGATAATGATGATGATGATGATGATGATGATGATGATGATGATGATGATGATGATGATGATGATGATGATGATGATGATGATGGTGATGGTGATGGTGATGATGATGTCGATGAGGATGATGATGATGATGATGATGATGATGATGATGATGATGATGATGATGATGATGATGATGATGAGGTTGACGTTAATTTTAAGTATGCGCATGCGAGGAGTATCGACCGATTTCGTTTACGCAAAAGTTGATGTTCCGGGTAGTTCATATCTTGAAGTATTTAAGACATGCACCACTAAATTAATGGTTTAAATCCAAAATGATATATTTATCTATTTTATTTATGTTTAAAATGTGCATTGAAAGCCTACCATGGCGATAAGCTGCTCATAACGGTGGTATTTGAGCTTAGGATGGTCTTGAAAGTTTGAAACCAAGCAATATACTCAGACTATACAATGGCATATATCAAAGTGAAGCGTGCAATAAAACATGTACTTCTTAAGAGGGCCTTTACGCGTTTTGATAAATTGACAAAATACAAAAAAGTGTTTCAGATTCGAAAATTTTAGTTGTAGTTATGATATTTGTGAGGAAACAGTAATACTGAACATTTACTATGCTCTAAAATATCCATTTAATGCATCTTTTGACGATTTAAAAACCTGAAAGTTATAAAGCGTTGCAACGCGAAACGATTGCATAATTTGCGAAATCCGTTGTTGTCGTTATATTTTGTGACACTATGAGGATTGATTATATAAAGCATAAAACACAACAGGTTATGTGTACGGACGGCCGAGTGGTTTAAGCGATAGACGTTTGCTCCAGGGGTCATTGGTTCAGGCCCAGTTGAGGTTTACTATTGTTTCTTTTTTGTATTCCTGTTTTTTACTCGAGCTTTTTAGAACCAATGTTTACATTTATCGATATAAAGCATTTAATGACCAGCTTAAATACATGCCAAAATATGTGAAAAGATCCCTTTAATACGTCATGATAAGAAAACAACAAACTTCAACATTTGCCAAAACAAGATTGGTCGAAACTCTGTCATCGGATACACAAACTCGAAGATAACATCGACCTTGGAGTTTTATTTGGCTGACGTGTTTCGGTTTATTTACATGTATCTCGTGCTATATTAGACGATAGTTTCATGACGTGTCCCATGTTTGTTTTTATTTATTGCTTTAAAAAAAAAGAGATTGCTTCCCCATTAAAGTAAATGTAGGATACGTACGCGTAGTTTTTGAACGGTTAATGTTCGAACGATCAAACAAATCTCAACATATAAACATATCTTATAATATTTTATAGATCAATGGCGCTTATTGTACTTCAAAAGGCGAATACAACATGAAGTATAAAAATCACGTGTAAACAGAAATACATGTATTTAACGTCTCTAAAGTTTCTAATAAATAACTATCGTCCAACGCAATGCATGTTTGTGGAAATTAACCATTTAATCGGACCCATGGGGGATTTGGAGTTTCAACGAATTTAGACCCATATAAAAAACTTATTTCGTGTACAACGTATTATTCATGATACCTGAAGGCTTTTACGCGTCAGGGTTAATTGTCACTCTTAAAGCATACACGTCATTGTGCATAACTTAGGTGTGAGGTTTTGTGGACGGATATCTTTTCGCCGTAAATGTCAGTGTTCGATTATTTGTAAATTTATCTTTACAAAAATGACATGTTGCCAAATGCTTTATTTGCTTTGCCAATATAGAAATTAAATTAAGCCCATCTGTGTAAACATTGATTCATTGTTTTTCCAAAATCGAACGTTAAGCTTATCAATATTTACACCGATTCCGTTTTAAATTAAAGCTTTTTTACCCACACCAACTCAAATTAAAGTAAAGTATGCTGTCATAAATATTCTGTTTACTTTTTCAGGTTTGTTTCAGCAATAATAATTTACATACCAAAAGGCCATCGCGATGAAGTGGAACGATGCAATTTTGAAAACACTATACAATTTATTAAATAATAAAAATACGCTTTATGATTTGTAAAAATGTCATAGTAAAGTCGCATAATCACCTGGACTTTTATTGTTATCAATCTCTTTTAAGGCGTTCAAAACTTCACAGTATGTGAGCAAGCCTTTACATTATTGTTTCCCGTTTTCTGTGAATGAATCTTTTTATATTTAAATTAAAAAAATGTGAATAATTAAGAGTATTTATGTCAATATCTTTTTTTCTTGATGTTAAGGTTTGCGTTAAAGTTTTTTTGTTCGTTCAATATATCGTTTAAGTCTGTGACGTCTTTGTTGTTTATTAGTAACTTATGAATGGTTTTACGTTCGTAATTTTGACCAATTTTCATGAAGATGGGACTCACAATGTTTCACTTTAGCCATATAGGGAGACCTGCCCGCCCCCCCTGACGGCCATGTTTTTCGTCGAATCCGAACCACTTTCAATCTCAGTCGAGACATTATCAGATTTTCTGAACATTCGACTTTAATATAAATGTAAAATGTTAACAAGCTTTGTCTCTGTTGTAATGAAAGTTGTATTTAGGGTCACATGTGTCCAAAGACTGAGTCACCAGGAAAATTCTAATACCTTGTTACCACACTGGATTGCACATTTATGACTAAATGTTGATGAAACTGTGTCAGAAAGATTGCATTGACAACATTAAGGCTGAGTTTGAATCTGGGTCACGCGCGTCATAAAGTGGGTCATCAGGTCAAATCTCATAAAGTAGGTCATCAGATCAAATCTCATAAAGTAGTTCATCAGGTCAAATCTTTGAAAATCTTTCTAACCTATTTATAGACCACATTTATGTCTCAGATTGATCTGCATGTTTATCTGGATGACGCCTAGGTCCAGTTCAAATCTGGGTCACATGCGTCTAAAAACTAGATCTAAAGGTAAAAATTCGACAATTGGTTTTCCTCGAACTCAGTTGAACGCCTCAGACACATCCTCGCCGTCTTGATATCATTTTTTGTCATTTCAATACTACTACTATCACATGTGTGACACATCTAATTAGACCAGCGCAACAGGAATGAGCGACCTAGGTAAAAACCTCGGTTTAAGGGAGAAAGACCAAACACCCCCGTAGCAGAATCTTTGTTAACATCACGTGACAATAGCCGATCGAATTCAAATTTAAACTTTCAATTTGTTTACTATTTCATTTGAATTTAGTGGTTCAATTCTGATTTGCAAATGCAAAATAAATTCTTCATTTTATAGTGTATGCACATAGCGAGGCTCTTTTAAATGTTATGATTACTTTTTTTCTTTTCTTCTATTTATTTCAATAAAAATGTTTCTAATTAAAAAAATGTAACAAATAACCAGTTGAGATTTTTTCTTGACATAAAACACATCTAGGAGTTAGTTTACCAGTCTTTTTAAAATGAGCCGAGTCGTTCGAAATCTGACATCCTTTATCAACACAACAAACCTACTCATGTGGAACGATGGCGAAAATTAATCTTAAACAAACATTTACGGCTTGTCTTTTATTTTCTTTGAAAAAAAATCTACATTTGCATAAAATATTCCATTATCGTAATGTTTATGCTTCTTGGTCGCAAAATAGCAACAGGACTTTTTCCGTATCGAATAATTATGTTTGAATGTTTTCATTTATATATTAAAACAGGAATCTAAATGTAAACGTTTATATTTTTTTATTTATAAATCAAACAAAAAACTACACGCCACGATAAGTAGAAATATTTCAATTTTAGCAAAAAAAAAAAAAGACCCAACACCAACAACAACATAACCAGCAGTTTCACCATGATCATCACCGACTTCATCAGTCTCCAACAGTAAGAGCACCATCAGCACGCATCATCATCATCGCCGTCGTCGTATTATAACTATAAGGTTAATCATTAACGCTAGTAGCAGCAAGGGTTATATCATAAATATCAACATCAACACGAACAACACCAATTATTTACAAACATGGATTAAACTATGTAAATGTGCGACCACTTCATGAAACAAAGTCCGGAACTAAGAACTTATTCAAAATGTACGCGCATTAATAGCATAGGCGTTATTTTGGGTTGTGATGGGGGATTTATATTTAAATTGTATAGTGGCGACTTTAAAATGTGTCCCATTGAAATTCTGTCATATTTAACTTCAAAACTAAGTGGACATTTAGTTAACAAGAATTTTATCTTGCATAAAACATTACGTTGGTAAAAGAATTCGGCATGTTAGTGTCTTGTTTCAACGTGCAATTGTAATGAAGTTTGAATTTTGTTTAATGTATGAAGCTTAAGACGTAATCTGTCCCAACGTTTGAAATTAATACATCTTATTTCAAATAAAAATCCTACTTGCGAATCATATATGAACAGGCTTCACAATTCTATTGTTGAAGCGGGCATACAATTTGAGCTTATCTCAAGTGGGAAAACAATTGAGAACTTTTGATAATGTAAAAATATATGATAATTACCCCTTTTGTTGACACTCAGATAAACCTTTCCCAAAACCAGACGACTTCCCTTGCAAAAACGTAATTCACGGATTTCATATTACCAATTTGTGCAAGCAAAAAGGTAAAAACATAAAACATTCTGCTTCCTTTATAGGACGAAACTGTTTCAAATGCTGTTGGGTGAATCTTTTGTTGTCTACCGGTAGCATGTTTTCTTACCCAATTACGCGAATAGGTATATGGACATTTGCCCCTTCATGAAATCAGGACTAAACGACATTTTCCCCTTCACTCAATTTCTCAAGGTGGACAGTTGCCCTTTCGGACATTTGCCCCTATATTGCATTAATAATAAACATTGTTCTTATCATTATCTTTATTTACTAATTTTTATTTTATCTTTATTTTCCAATCAAAGCCTAAGCATAATAGTTATTAATTTTTTAACTCTTTATAGTTGTGAAAATGTAAGATATTTATAAACTTGTGTTATCAAAATTGATATGAAACAAGCATGTTAAGTTATATACATTTGAAAAAGAACATGAATACAATAGAATAATGGAATTATCTTTCATGAAATACTTTTTTACAAAAATAAATATTTCTAAAATTACTTTATGACAAAAATAACAAAAAACATTAAAATGACACAGTTAAGTTCTGTTTAAATTAAATTCGTTTGAAAGTAACACTTATCAAACAAGAGATGTGTTCGTAAGAAACACAATGCCCCCTATTGCGCCGCTTTGAATTTTTTAAAATATTTTTTTTACTTTATCCCTTGAAGGATGACCTTCACCTTGAACTTCCACCACTCAAAATGTGCAGCTTCATGAGAACGCCGCTTTTTTTATTTTTTGTGTGACCTTTGACCTTGAAGGATGACCTTGACCTTGAACTACCACCACTCAAAATGTGCAGCTTCATGAGAACACTGCTTTGATTTTTTTTGACCCTTGACCTTGAAGGATGACCTTGACCTTGAACTTCTACCACTCAAAATGTGCAGCTTCATGAGAATGTCGCTTTGAATTTTTTTTTTGGACCTTTGACCTTGAAGGATGACCTTGACCTTTCACCACTCAAAATGTGCAGCTTCATGAGATACATGTGCATGCCAAATATCAAGCTGCTATCTTCAATATTAAAAAAAATTATGGCCAATGTTTAAGTTTTCGGATGGACAGACGCCATATATTTGACATTTGACCTTGAAGGATGACCTTGACCTTCCACCACTCAAAATGTTCAGCTCCATGAGATACACATGCATGCCAAATATCAAGTTGCTATCTTCAATAGTGAAAACGTTATGGCCAATGTTAAAGTTTTGGACGGAAAGACAGACGCCATTTATTAGACATTTGACCTTGAAGGATGACCTTGACCTTCCCCTTTTACCACTAAAAATGTGCAGCTCCGTGAGATGCATATGCATGCCAACTATCAAGTTGCTATCTTCAATACTGAAAAAGTTATGGCCAATGTTAAAGTTTTCAGACGGACAGACGCCATATATTTGACATTTGACCTTGAAGAATGACCTTGATCTTCACCTTTTACCACTCAAAATGTTCAGCTCCATGAGATACACATGTATGCCAAATATCAAGTTGCTATCTTCAATATTTTAAAAGTTATGGCCAATGTTAAAGTTTTTTTTGGACGGACGAACAGACTGACATACTGACATACTGACGCAGAGTTCAACTGCTATATGCCACCCTACCGGGGGCATAAAAAGGAGATTGACATGTATAAGCTATATGCAAAACATGAATTCACAATCACATGCACTATAGAATAGAGGGGCAAATGTCTGCAGGGGCAAATGTTGAGAATTTGAGTGAAGGGGAAATTGTCCATCTTGAGAATTTGGGTAAAGGGGCAATGTCCGTTCAGTCCTGATTTCATGAAGGGGCAAATGTCCTACAATACAATGGTCCAATGCCCTCGGGCATGCATATGTCAGCTTTTATGACCTTAATCCGGTTGTAAAAAAACATGATCGAGGTGTTACAAGATAGGCGAAAACGGGCTGTAAAACACACCGTCCAAAAATTGAAAGAAATTAATTATTGACGAAAACCTGTCTGTCTGAAAATTAAGAGCCACAAACAAAAATATTTTTGATAAAAAAGAGGGTGTCCAAAATCAAAAGAGTAATTAAGGTATATGCGTTATATCTTTTCCATTTAACATCAGTAACATTAGTATAAATCTGCATGATTGCAGTGAATATGTTCCCAGATAATGTGTGGAAACTAAAAAGTTTACCGACCAACCCATCTGATAGGGGCAAAGCAAAAAACTCCCTTTCTTCCAAAGATGGGCATACTAGATAATACATACTTAACTATTTTCCATTAGTAGTAACACATCAAAACAATAAAGAGTTGTTCATTTGTTGATTAAAAAAATATAATTATTTCGATTTTAAGATGTTTTGACATTGTCCGCACCTGAAATATTAAGTACTGCACAGAATTGCTTTTTGTTTTGTGTCAAGTGATGTTAGAACACGATCAACGTGTTCTTTGTCAACAAATCAGAAAGAATAGTGTCACTCTTAATGTTAATATAGATCGCATGCCATGCTGTGTATTGTTGCGAATATTCTTATCAACCAACATGTTTTATGTTAATATTTTGAGCATTTTAATTGGCTACATAATTTAGTGACCAATCACACGAAACCATTTTGCAATCAAAAGTCGTCACACAATAAACTTTGAAATACTGTAGTTTTTTTTATATAAAATAAATAAATAAATAATTTGGTCATTCAAAAGCATGGGATAAAAAGATCTGACATGTATTGGCAAGACATACCAAAGTGTATTAAACTCTGCCTGGAAAGTTGTTCATCAGCTCAAAAGGCTTTTTTTCATAAAAAATTCAGGGCCTAGTTAAATAAGTTAAATAAACGGGGGCAAAGACATATCCAGTCAGATATCATGTGGCTGCACTATAAATACAAACGGAAGAGCACCAAGAGAGATCATGTATTTACACTATACAATTATGTAACAGTAATACTTGTTTTATCACATTCACACACACACACATCTTGTGAACTACACTGAACAACATGAACACATAAATTGTCATCATTTCCAACTGCAATGCATCCACATCTGTATAACTTATACAATAAAATGGTATATATATATATATATATATATATATATATATATATATATATATATATATATATATATATATATACAGATAGTAGTGTTTGCAAAAAATGTTATGACAAAAGTAAGAAATGTGATGTCAATAATTTTGCTTCAATAAATTTATCTTGCACTCCTCGTATTCTGTTGTTGTTTTATCGTGAAAACAAAGTATTAATACACGATAAAATATATTGTTATTAAAATTAGTATTGATGACAGATTTAGTCTAACAATACGAAAAAGACTTTGATTTCGTTTTTGTTTCTCTTAAGGATTCGCTATCCTTTTCAATTAACAAAAATAATGGGGATGTTGTGGAATAAGAAGAATTATCGTATGACACATGTACTTATACCGATAATTTATTAGCATTATTTTTTTTAGGCACTAGCCAGGTTATCAGCTTGCGATTTAAGTTATTATTCCGTAACATCTGTAACTATTTTTGTATTGAAGAAAAATAGAACGATACAGATGAACAAAATGCACCCTTGATTCTGTTTGTATTCACAGTTAATATTTGACAAAAACTGTAGCAATTTTTCTTCAAACATCTTCATTTCATCATTGCCTTAGTCACTGACATTAAGGTCTGAGATATCAGTTACTATGTTAAAGGAAGTCTGGAAAAAAGTAATGTAAGTCTTGATTACAATTTTGTACATACATATTTATACAAGAGCTTCGCGGTCGGAGACAGATGCCTCCGTATACACGGCCTTGACACAGGATTTTTTGCAACAAAACTGACCATATGAGTTAATATTATCATATTAGCGTGACTTAGCCACTTAAATAAGTGTTTAGTTGACACAGAATTATGCACTTCTGTTAAATCATCGTTATATTAAATGAGTTGAGAATAATATAATTTTTTAACTAATGATGTCACGATGATCGAATAACATCTATTAATCGTTGTTGGATGTCGCTAATTTTTCAATAGGGGACATCTACTGTCCAAGGTCAATTAACATGGGAAGTATCAAGCCAATCAGTGAATCAGTTGATGAGTTATTGATCGTAAACGATTTTACACTAAGTGTGACAGTGACCTTGACCTTTGATCTAGTGACCCCAATTTCAATAGGGGACATCTACTGTCAAACGACAATGCACATGGGTAGTATCAATCCAATCGTTCCCTCCGTTCACAAGTTATTGATCGGAAACAATTTTCACTCTTAGTGTGACAGTGATCTTACCCTTTGACCCAGTCACTCTATTTTAATAGGGGTCATCTGCTGGCAAAGGTCAATTTACATGGGAAGTATCAAGCCCATTGTTCAATCCGTTCACAATTTATTGATCGGAAACGAACTGGTCTACCGACTGACCAACCGACCGACCAATCAACCGAATGACATCCAGGAAAACAATATACCCCCTCTTCTTCGAAGAGGGGCATAATAAAGGTAATGCAATGTAAATGTCAATCCCACAATAATACCTGTGTACTTGAAGTAGAACAAAAAGGCGAAATTTCTGACCCAACTTCTTAGCGTTCTGAATCTCAAACGACTATCGAAGCTGTGAGTCTTAAGATTGCCTAAGACACATAAAGTTTGTCGCAGATTCGCCACTTTTCCCAGGATTGCGTGTACATCTAAAATGCTGTATTGTGCTATTTTCCTTTTGAGTCGTGGATAATTTTCATAAAGATGTAATGTCACAAATATTTTATAAATATATGGCATCGAATCAGTATGAACATAAAGTTAACCTTTGTTCTTTATATTTGTTTCTTTTTTTCAAATGTTTTTCGTCTGTAAATATCAAAATATCAAAATAACGTAACATGGAAATTACTCATTAACGAAGGATTTTGAGTTACTTAATAAATATAAGGGAAGATATATTGTTTGTATTTGATAAGAACGTATCGAGTTATGATGAATCACACTATTTACCGGGTTTTTGTCGTATTTTCGATCAGCAAAACGATGATGACTGTGTCAAAACTTTTTACCAAAACGAACTGCATTATTTGCGATCGTTCTATCAAGTGAGTTCACGCGATTTCTATAACCACCACTCAAAAGGACCCACTACTCAACAAAAACAAGCAATAAACACATTTGAATTTGTTGTCAAGATTTGTTTATTGACAGACATAAGTTATGTTTCTAAGTGGGAAAGAATCAACATATTGAAATACCATAGTTCCCATGCGAATTTAGTCTGTATGTTGATAAGTGTCTGAAAATAAATTTAAGTAGTAATAAACAAATCCACAATTAAGTAAAAGCACTCAGTACCTTAACCACTGTCTTGTGATCATTTTAACCCATTTATGCCTAATGGACTCTCCCATCCTTCTAAATTTGATCAATTTATTTCCAAAATTTGGGATGTCTTGTATATTTATTTCTATATTTAGAATATTTCTTACAGAAATTCCTTTAAGCAGACAGCGCACAACCTGATGAGACGCCGCATCATGCGGCGTCTCATCTGGGTTTACGCTGTTTGACAAGGCCTTTTTTCTAGACGCTATGCATAAATGGGTGAAGGATGACAGTGTAATTCTTAACAGTAGCAACTAGCTTGTTTAGTAAAAGCATCACCGGTAATATGATTTAATGTTTATTGTGTAATCAATAAAATTGTTGTTTCTTATTGTTTCATGATAAATGGTAGTACAAAAGCAAGATGTTTTGATTTTTTAAAACATACAAATTATGTTACTTGTGAGAAATTCTTTCGAATAAACTGCATATTATGCTGTATAATACTTTTTTTTCAGTCAGTCATTGAACTGTTTATGATAAAGTCATTGATTCCACAATTGTTAAAAAGATATCATCACTTTCTTAGTTCATTAGTTTGTTCCCAAATATTCTTGCAAGCTGTGTTTTAGTATTACTAATTGTGTTACTAATCGTTCATGTGCAAATAAGTGATATCATGTGTTTTGTACCGCAATACATTACCATTACCTTTCCATGTTTGAACTGAATATACTAACATCATTTACATGATTTTGCTGAAGGCTAAGCTTAGAAAGATGATTATATACAAGTTAATAAAAAATAAGGTCATATGATTAGCAAAATATCTATATTTGTTGTATGTGTTATTGGAAGGAATAAAAAAAAATATGAATGATAAAACATTTTGCTTGTTAGCATTCAAATCGTTACTTTACAGCTACAAACGTAGTTCATGCCGTTTATACTGTGATTTTTGAATTGCTATAAAATGTTGTTTTTTTTAGTGGAGCAAGACTTTGTTGTATTGGCTACAAAATGACTAGATTTTCATAGTGGCGACAGAGTTTTAAACTTGGCGACAATAGTTGGCGAAAGAAACAACAACCTTAATACCCTGAAAGAGACCTGTATTTATGAAATATTTCAAATGAAAAACAAGTCTGTTGTCCGAATACAGAAGAAATTGATAATACTGTCAATTGAAATTTGACACATCACTTTGTTTTGATTATGCTTAATCAGTCTGTGATATTATCAACAGCTTTAGTCAGCTTCACTTGAATTAAGAAATTAGATGAGACAACCTGTTTCCTGGGTAGAAACAGTACTTGGTGTCTTAAGGGTGATCTAAAGAACGCTCCCATTTAAAGCATCGATACCCAGACCTCCCACTCGCTAAACGGACACCATATCCACTAAGCCGCAGCCACCAAGCAAGCTTTGAATTCCTAAGGCAAAAAAACAAATACCACAAAAGCACATACTTTTACTATAGTAGATCTAAAGGCTTTGAAGATCTAAAGCACTTTTTTCAACAAGCAAGAATTTTTAAATATTTTTGTTGGGCTTAATTCTTTTTGTGTGCACATTAATGCCCATATAAGTATTACAGTACATTGTTATCAACTAAGCTTTTGCCCTTATCTTAGGTAGCGCCTTTTTTATCATATTAATAATATATTAAAGCGTCTGTCGAGAAAGATCTACAATACTGTTCGATAAGCGTCTATTCAACGAGTGCTCAAGGGCGATAAACCTCTACACTGTTGAATAATCGTCTATGTGAAGGCATTTCGGACATTTTGCTTAGTTCGGAAATGAAACAAAAAAGCACACTGCCGATCGGGCTACCGTCCTGGAATTTTCACTAGACCGACGGAAAAATCAATCGACTAGGTTGAACGGGTTGCGTCCAATACTTGCGGCTTCTCTTCATAACGGTAATATGAATATAATATTTGCCCGATATCAAAACATTTTTGATATGTGTCTTCATGTATGCAATTGGTCACTTACCTGTTTAAATGTGGTGACACTGTGGTGATAATTTTTTGCTGATGCAGGAGGCTTTTAAAAATATTTTAATACTATTTTAAATTTATTTTTCACAATTATGGCAATGTTCATACTTTGTATGAGTCTACATCTTAAAAATTACCCATGTCCATAACATCAAGAGTGTTTCTTTATTGCGAAAATGTAAGGCTATTATACAGTAAAGTCAGCAATAAGTTTTATATCAACACTTACGTAAATATGATGACTACTTGTTATTAATGCATGGGAAAACCATGGCAAAGCTTATTTGACCAATCAAATTCGGTCTTGGCCAGTGTGGCCCTTTTGTTCTTATAAGACTGTGGCGTGGTAATCCAGTGTGGTCAAAATTAACAACCCACCTTCACCCCTTCTCCGCCAGAAGGTTTTGACTTCCGTTCTATGTATGTTTTTTTCGGGTTTGTAAAACACATTTTTATATTATTTTACTGTTATAAGCATCGTAGATGTGTCTTGTATTGTGGTGAACTTTCTTTACTTTAGCCACATTGACCTTTAATTAAGTTAACACAAGACACTGGTTCAACTTTTAATCACTTTTAATTTCAAGTTTTTGATTCTCAACAAATCACTTTCCTTTTACATAAAAAATTCACTTTTCTTATTTTACACTATTTTAATATAATAAATCCAACTTTTGAAGGTTAAATTACAATCCTTTTTCTTTAATGCCTTTTCTCGTTCTCCCCTGTCCAAGCACATGGCGTGGTATTTATACAATATTTTCCCGCCAACTAACTAACATGCAAGATAAACATGAATTACATGAAAAGTGCTATATGGAGCAATATAACATAGTACAATTTTCCCTCCTTAATATGATTTTACCGCCAAAATAACTAGGTCAAATATGGAGCAAAGACATATATTCTGTTGTTACATAACAGGCGGATCAAAGTGTCTATATACATATCAGACGGAGCAAATTTACATAACAATATCAATGTTTCATACATACAAAATCGTGGCATTTAGACATGTATACTTCTTTTGGGCGTGTTTTTACAGCCCACATCACATTTAAATTCACAAATTCATGTTTTGTATGTGTGTACATGTGTATATGTATATACTATATATCGCAAATCTATGGTTCCCACCAGCGTAGATTAAAAAATTACGGCGGTTTGTTGAAACAGTGAAGAGAATATGTGTTGTTGAGTGTTCTCTAGCCATTTAGTGCTGTTATGCAATAAAACTGGGAACTTGTTCTTTACTCTGCTTACATTTATGATAGAGAATACTGGGTTAGTTTTGAAAACATAGAAGTTTACTTAGCCAGGCTTATAAAACCTAAATAACTAGCATGGCGTGTGGTTCAAGTTTTAATGCCAATAAAAATAAAGTTACCAGTATTCAATATTTACTTGGTATTCTATTTACCCCATCCATGGTCTATTTCTTTATGTCTAAAAATACAAAACAAAATACAACTACACTAAATATGTAATAACGCCTTGTAAACTAACAAAATAACGTACATTTAACTAAATTGAGACCATTGCAACCCTTGAATATATTAAAATGATAACCGTGTTCGAGTAACACAATTGCGATCTTATTGGTAAGTAAGATAAACAACAATAATGTTTTAATTGCAAAACCATGGCAATGCGTATTATACATACAGACATTTAAATATCTAATTCAGTTTATGCTATTATTTATTACCCGCTTGCACACATGTTTTACCGAAATTCCTATTACACTTACTTTTATCGAAATAGAAATAGACCTTTACCTCAAATGTACGGTTAAATGGACAATTATTAATAATTTAGTTAACCAATAGTTGCGTATAATATTATATTTTTATAATCAACATGTGCACTTTTGACATTCAAAATAGTAACCTATACTGAACAAAACATCGTACGATTGCTATATTTCCAATAAATGTCAATGTAAATATCGTAGCATAATGATTCACGTATAATTAAATCACATATTTTCGCAAGCAGTACCAATGCGCTCAAGCCATAACAATACGGTTATTCTTGAAAATATTCTACACTCGAATGAAAACATACTTTTAAATTTTTCAAATATGGACAATAGCTATCCGAATAGACTGCAACGTTATTTTAACAAATAATTTTATTTTATTAATCATATTCACAATCTCGAATATTTTTTAATTTTTCATGTGCTTGAAAGTTGAATATATAACATGGCTGTCCGTTTTTCATTGTTCTCTGAACAGCTGTTAATTTTACCGCACACCCAAGCCTAGTCCAAGTTCTGGGAATGACGCAATAACCATGTTCTAACCGCGGCTAGTCTGTTCAATACTGTGCATGTGAGACACCTGAGAAAGCTTAATGAATAATCACACGAGTTTTGACTATCTGTTCATTTGCACAAACGAATAACTCGCTTCAATACTACCACATGAGTCGTGTCGATTGATGTCACGTGGTTTGCACTGTTATGTTAAGAGACTAACTGCAATATGATCTAAGCGATTATTGTTTAACTTATGACAACAAATATTATTTTCCGTATAGAACCGAAACTCATCGTCTGTTGAGGGAAGTTCGTTTACCAGATCTATAAGGGTCATATACAAAATCGCCGTTGTTTTCAAGTAGTTTTTTTATTTGCATGTGCTCTGTCACGAAGATCCCACTAAGTCTTTCAATTAGTAAACCATTTATAAGAGTCCTCCAACAATTCAAAGCTAAACTGGGAAGATTTTCAGAAAAGTCTATACAGTACGAAGATTTGTTTATGTGGAATTGTAAAATCATTTCATAGGATATTCATTCGGTTCAACTGTCCCGCCCGAACGATACAGTATTAATATAATGGTATGAATGTTGAGACGCGTGGACGGATCCGGGATTTTGCCGCAAAAGATTCAAAGCATTTCCGGAAAGTATTATTTAAATGTAACACAAATCACAAATATAAAAAAATATAAAAACGTACTGGCTAAACAAGTATCGATGCCTTTCTTAGTCAATTGACGTCAAGAAATCTTAACAAAGTTCCGTTGCTTTCTTGACAATTGCAAAATAATTAATTATCTTTTGCTAATTGTATAGCTTTATAACAAAAAAATATGACACTCGCCAAAGGCTCCCTTTCTAACAAAATTCCTGATCTCGTTTAATGAAATATGGTTTGGAATGACAACTCCTGTCAGATCATATATATATATATATATATATATATATATATATATATATATATATATATATATATATATATATATATATATATATATATATATATATATATATTTATATATATATATATATATGGTTTGAGGCAGTTTGGAACAAGATCGATTGGCATGGTTTAAAAAGTTTCCAAGAAGTTTTAAGATGGATCGTTTAATCGTTGCGCATTCTGATCTCAAATGAATTACCTTTGATTATTTTATACATTCTGAGTGAGTTTTCTATATCATTCGCATTTTAATTCGTGAATTTTACAGTATTCCAATAGTTTTCTTTCAGTAGCAGAATGAATGGCAACCAACTTGCCATTTCGATAGGTCGCATGAACGACGACGAACTCCTACAAGGAACAAACAATCGAAGTACTTGAAATACTTTTACTAGTTTAAGTCACTCTTAACATGTAATGCCTCATGCTTATCTTATCAAGGTTTCCGAAAATCTATTTAATTTGATTGATTTTCGAGAGCACTTCAACAAATGAATCGTGAAAAATCATGAATGTCAAAGGAAAGTTGCAGTGTGTTTTTAAATAATACGTCTATATTAAAATTAGAATAAAACAAAACACGATTGGTTGCAGAGGCATTTTTTCGCGTTTAACAAGTACTTATAATAACAAATTTCAATTTGATTGTTGTTGATTGTACTCCAATAGATAATTGTGGAGTGATGTTAATTTATCTGTTTTGTGATTATGCGGATAATTCAGCACGAGTGATATTGTTCCCATAAAAGATGGAAATCCGAAGCATCCCAAAGTTGTATATCACAGCGATAAATCAAGATGAGACGGCATTTGCTGTAAGTCATTTAACGTTAACATTGTTTAAAAAATGGACTTCCAAATGTGGTGGATGTTGGCCAGTTTCGACCTCGGCCGAGATTTCATTGGGACAAATGTCTTACCAAATTTCATAAAAGTTGGACATTAAATGTGATCAAAAGAGTATTAAGGTTATAGTATACTGAATACTTTTGGTGTTCAAGGCTATACCCTCTAAAACATGGAACGTCATTTATTGGAAGACACAAAAAATGGCATGCTGAGCATTTCGCAGAGTTGTATGTGATAGCAAGGAACGACAACACTGCGTGGAGATTGATATACTTCATTGACCTATCTTTTTTATTGTTTAAATCAATTCGGCTCGGTATGCTCTTTAAGAAAAGGTATGGTTATGAGGGTGTCTACGCGCAAAAGTTTGACTTTATTTTTCGTTGAAGTTGTTGGTTTTACATTGAATTTGATAACGAAATCTTTTGGTATATTGTGACCTAAACTAACTTCATGTTAAAATTAAATTTTGTCTGCCAGTACAAAATATGACTGGGAAAGCTGGTATTTGGTCATTTCTTAGCAAAAGAGAAGAATATAAGAGCATTAAATAAATGAATTCAGATTATTTGACATGGAATAGTTGTTTTGAAGTTGACCCCCACTCTTATATAGCCGAATAAGGGCTTACTTGCTTTCCGACCTAAATTCAAACGCATATTGTTGACCATGTAGCGTTAATGTGCTACATGAAGTCAGAATTCAACGCCAGGGACTCCGTGATCCAGTAACGCAACAATAGCTTGTGCGTAAAGCATGAACATTCAAACAGAGCCCAATTTCACAGACATGGAATGACGGACATTTTTAGAGTTTGGACAGTGCAGCAGACGCTTAACTGAGCCAGCCTTCATATTAAGAACAATCATGAATATACATGTAACAAGCTTTATCACTTCATATTATTCATAGAAATACACTTAAAATACATAAATGCATGTTGTTTTTTTCATTTTATGTCTATTTCTATTGGGTATTTTGACTTTTTCAGGTACAGGAATGTCTGCGACTAACCGAGGGCCACTGGATTAGGGTTGCTGATGGCAAACAGGTAATAATACTAAATAATTATCATGAACACAAGCAAATAAGCATATTCATGATGCTTAAGGTGTGCAATACTGTCATAATCAGGTTTGTAGTCACTCAAACCCTTGCCGTCGTGCAATTCCCCGTGCAGTTCGTATCGATAGTTCCGCGTCCTGACACGTAAAGCACATGCTTTGTTGGCAGCGGAAGTTGGCACTTAACAGGTTTATCCTTGTTCCGGGATCATGTATGCAGTACAGCTGACTTGATTTGCTACTTGTAACCCTACAATTAGCTTGTGTTTGGTATTGTTTTCTCCACAATATGCCTACAGTCATGGTTCCGGCTTGAAAGGATGTCGCGTACGACTTAAACATACGATTTTTGTCGCAAGTGTCCCCTTCATCATTTACCTTCGAGGGAACTTTTTGCCAAAATTTGGCACTTTCAGCAACCAGTTTTGTTTTTTATTTGGTACATGATTCTCTTATTCAGTGATTTAAGAGAAGTATTGGCCTTATTTGCTTGTCTTTGCATACAAAGGTGACATGGATCAATGATATTTGTTTTGTTGAGCATTCTGCGGGAAGCTGTGTCCCCAGAGGAAGTACTAGAAACCCCTTTCAGGAAGCCTGCATTGATCTGAGCTGCCTTTCTGCCTCTGTTACTACATGGAACCTCATGTCTAAGCTTATAATGCTTGCCTACATATATGTATCTTGTTCAGTTTAACCTTTGCTTCCAATCTAAACCCCCAAAATTAGCATTTTTTCTTTCGCTCGGTTATGAACGCCCATTTTGACCAGATTGCCACCATAAAAATAGTCAAAAGTATTTATTTTGTGTACAAAATATGAAATTTTGTATTCTCTTGAACCTCTTAATGAGAGCTGGCAGTTCATATTGACCATCTGCTGAAGTTTAAAGGCACCCATGACATTATATGCTAGAATATATCTGGTAAATAAATGGGCTCCGAGCGACAAGGCGCTTTCAAGATTTCACACTTTTATTGGTGTGAAACAACCAGTTTTTGGAAGCTGATTAATCTTTACACTTTAAAGTTACTTTGATCTCACATTTTGACTAATTAATTCATTGTCTTGGATGAAATTGGATTTTTTGGGCAATGAAATTGATATTTTTGGGTTGATTTAAAAAAAAATGCACAAAAAAAGCATTATCAAAATTGCTTAGACTGAAAATGTCTAACAAAGTCATTCTTTCCTCACCACACATAAGCCCCACGGGCATGTTTCTTTGTTTTGTTTTTTGTATTTTGTCGGAGGTATTGAAATCACCAGCTTTAAATCTTAAAGGTACATTTAAGCATTTAGAGGCTCCAAATGGCCTTCTTTGGACCGAAATCACCCGCGTTTGAAAATATGGAGCAGAATGGCCAAATGGACAGATCAACCAGCCAAACTTGACACATTAGTGCAATATGCATGGGAATGTAATAATATGCAAGAAAAAAAAACACATTTAAATCAGAATAAATTTCTCTTATAGGTTACAGTATACTGAACACTTTTGGTGTTCAAGGCTATACCCTCTAAAACATGGAACGTCATTTATTGGAAGACACAATTCTCTCTATGGGCACTTGCCATGACTTTTTGGATATTTCTGTGGGCATGTGGTAGGGAAAACAATGTTGTATACTACGAATTCAGTGATTTGCTTTTAGGTTGGAGACTACATGAGACTTTGACGGATGGCGGGAAACCATCATCAACTGGAGTTAAGCCGGTAAAAAGATGGCCTTAAAAGCAGTGACCGTTGATTCGCGTCGAGTTCTTTCTTACATACTGCCAATCTCTTGCACTACGGTTACATTACAATCACCTCTGTGTTGGGCTCAGAACGGACTATTGTTATGAAAGCGTCTCATTCATGTCATGATCATTCCAAGCGTTCATCATTGAGGTTACAGTATACTAAACAATATCTTGCACGACGGTTACATTGCATTCACAGCATTAAGGAAAACCATCTCATGCCATGATATCTTATATCAGTCTTAATTCATTATTATAAAATCGATATGGTTTTTTGATGTTAAGAAACCAACATACATACACACGTCGAAGCAATTCCTAACGTCACTCAATAGAAATTATGTTCAATTGTTTACATTTGTGAAGTGCGTGGAATGATTCCATCTGCGTAAATGGGCAATAAAATAGTTCCAAAGAGTTGCATTAAAACTCGCAAGTTTTTGCACGATTTATCGTAAATTTAAAAGTCATATTTCTTAATTAAATGCATGCGACCTTAAATATCCACTCAAATATACATTGAATGCGTTTGTTCGGTATTACCTATTTGATAGGCAAAATGGCATGCTGAGCATTTCGCAGAGTTGTATGTGATAGCAAGGAACGACAACACTGCGTGGAGATTGATATACTTCATTGACCTATCTTTTTTATTGTTTAAATCAATTCGGCTCGGTATGCTCTTTAAGAAAAGGTATGGTTATGAGGGTGTCTACGCGCAAAAGTTTGACTTTATTTTTCGTTGAAGTTGTTGGTTTTACATTGAATTTGATAAGGAAATCTTTTGGTATAGTGTGACCTAAACTAACTTCATGTTAAAATTAAATTTTGTCTGCCAGTACAAAATATGACTGGGAAAGCTGGTATTTGGTCATTTCTTAGCAAAAGAGAAGAATATAAGAGCATTAAATAAATGAATTCAGATTATTTGACATGGAATAGTTGTTTTGAAGTTGACCCCCACTCTTATATAGCCGAATAAGGGCTTACTTGCTTTCCGACCTAAATTCAAACGCATATTGTTGACCATGTAGCGTTAATGTGCTACATGAAGTCAGAATTCAACGCCAGGGACTCCGTGATCCAGTAACGCAACAATAGCTTGTGCGTAAAGCATGAACATTCAAACAGAGCCCAATTTCACAGACATGGAATGACGGACATTTTTAGCAGTTTGGACAGTGCAGCAGACGCTTAACTGAGCCAGCCTTCATATTAAGAACAATCATGAATATACATGTAACAAGCTTTATCACTTCATATTATTCATAGAAATACACTTAAAATACATAAATGCATGTTGTTTTTTTCATTTTATGTCTATTTCTATTGGGTATTTTGACTTTTTCAGGTACAGGAATGTCTGCGACTAACCGAGGGCCACTGGATTAGGGTTGCTGATGGCAAACAGGTAATAATACTAAATAATTATCATGAACACAAGCAAATAAGCATATTCATGATGCTTAAGGTGTGCAATACTGTCATAATCAGGTTTGTAGTCACTCAAACCCTTGCCGTCGTGCAATTCCCCGTGCAGTTCGTATCGATAGTTCCGCGTCCTGACACGTAAAGCACATGCTTTGTTGGCAGCGGAAGTTGGCACTTAACAGGTTTATCCTTGTTCCGGGATCATGTATGCAGTACAGCTGACTTGATTTGCTACTTGTAACCCTACAATTAGCTTGTGTTTGGTATTGTTTTCTCCACAATATGCCTACAGTCATGGTTCCGGCTTGAAAGGATGTCGCGTACGACTTTAAACATACGATTTTTGTCGCAAGTGTCCCCTTCATCATTTACCTTCGAGGGAACTTTTTGCCAAAATTTGGCACTTTCAGCAACCAGTTTTGTTTTTTATTTGGTACATGATTCTCTTATTCAGTGATTTAAGAGAAGTATTGGCCTTATTTGCTTGTCTTTGCATACAAAGGTGACATGGATCAATGATATTTGTTTTGTTGAGCATTCTGCGGGAAGCTGTGTCCCCAGAGGAAGTACTAGAAACCCCTTTCAGGAAGCCTGCATTGATCTGAGCTGCCTTTCTGCCTCTGTTACTACATGGAACCTCATGTCTAAGCTTATAATGCTTGCCTACATATATGTATCTTGTTCAGTTTAACCTTTGCTTCCAATCTAAACCCCCAAAATTAGCATTTTTTCTTTCGCTCGGTTATGAACGCCCATTTTGACCAGATTGCCACCATAAAAATAGTCAAAAGTATTTATTTTGTGTACAAAATATGAAATTTTGTATTCTCTTGAACCTCTAAATGAGAGCTGGCAGTTCATATTGACCATCTGCTGAAGTTTAAAGGCACCCATGACATTATATGCTAGAATATATCTGGTAAATAAATGGGCTCCGAGCGACAAGGCGCTTTCAAGATTTCACACTTTTATTGGTGTGAAACAACCAGTTTTTGGAAGCTGATTAATCTTTACACTTTAAAGTTACTTTGATCTCACATTTTGACTAATTAATTCATTGTCTTGGATGAAATTGGATTTTTTGGGCAATGAAATTGATATTTTTGGGTTGATTTAAAAAAAATGCACAAAAAAAGCATTATCAAAATTGCTTAGACTGAAAATGTCTAACAAAGTCATTCTTTCCTCACCACACATAAGCCCCACGGGCATGTTTCTTTGTTTTGTTTTTTGTATTTTGTCGGAGGTATTGAAATCACCAGCTTTAAATCTTAAAGGTACATTTAAGCATTTAGAGGCTCCAAATGGCCTTCTTTGGACCGAAATCACCCGCGTTTGAAAATATGGAGCAGAATGGCCAAATGGACAGATCAACCAGCCAAACTTGACACATTAGTGCAATATGCATGGGAATGTAATAATATGCAAGAAAAAAAAACACATTTAAATCAGAATAAATTTCTCTTATAGGTTACAGTATACTGAACACTTTTGGTGTTCAAGGCTATACCCTCTAAAACATGGAACGTCATTTATTGGAAGACACAATTCTCTCTATGGGCACTTGCCATGACTTTATTTTTGGATATTTCTGTGGGCATGTGGTAGGGAAAACAATGTTGTATACTACGAATTCAGTGATTTGCTTTTAGGTTGGAGACTACATGAGACTTTGACGGATGGCGGGAAACCATCATCAACTGGAGTTAAGCCGGTAAAAAGATGGCCTTAAAACAGTGACCGTTGATTCGCGTCGAGTTCTTTCTTACATACTGCCAATCTCTTGCACTACGGTTACATTACAATCACCTCTGTGTTGGGCTCAGAACGGACTATTGTTATGAAAGCGTCTCATTCATGTCATGATCATTCCAAGCGTTCATCATTGAGGTTACAGTATACTAAACAATATCTTGCACGACGGTTACATTGCATTCACAGCATTAAGGAAAACCATCTCATGCCATGATATCTTATATCAGTCTTAATTCATTATTATAAAATCGATATGGTTTTTTGATGTTAAGAAACCAACATACATACACACGTCGAAGCAATTCCTAACGTCACTCAATAGAAATTATGTTCAATTGTTTACATTTGTGAAGTGCGTGGAATGATTCCATCTGCGTAAATGGGCAATAAAATAGTTCCAAAGAGTTGCATTAAAACTCGCAAGTTTTTGCACGATTTATCGTAAATTTAAAAGTCATATTTCTTAATTAAATGCATGCGACCTTAAATATCCACTCAAATATACATTGAATGCGTTTGTTCGGTATTACCTATTTGATAGGCAAAATGGCATGCTGAGCATTTCGCAGAGTTGTATGTGATAGCAAGGAACGACAACACTGCGTGGAGATTGATATACTTCATTGACCTATCTTTTTTATTGTTTAAATCAATTCGGCTCGGTATGCTCTTTAAGAAAAGGTATGGTTATGAGGGTGTCTACGCGCAAAAGTTTGACTTTATTTTTCGTTGAAGTTGTTGGTTTTACATTGAATGTGATAAGGAAATCTTTTGGTATAGTGTGACCTAAACTAACTTCATGTTAAAATTAAATTTTGTCTGCCAGTACAAAATATGACTGGGAAAGCTGGTTTTTGGTCATTTCTTAGCAAAAGAGAAGAATATAAGAGCATTAAATAAATGAATTCAGATTATTTGACATGGAATAGTTGTTTTGAAGTTGACCCCCACTCTTATATAGCCGAATAAGGGCTTACTTGCTTTCCGACCTAAATTCAAACGCATATTGTTGACCATGTAGCGTTAATGTGCTACATGAAGTCAGAATTCAACGCCAGGGACTCCGTGATCCAGTAACGCAACAATAGCTTGTGCGTAAAGCATGAACATTCAAACAGAGCCCAATTTCACCGACATGGAATGGCGGACATTTTTACAGTTTGGACAGTGCAGCAGACGCTTAACTGAGCCAGCCTTCATATTAAGAACAATCATGAATATACATGTAACAAGCTTTATCACTTCATATTATTCATAGAAATACACTTAAAATACATAAATGCATGTTGTTTTTTTCATTTTATGTCTATTTCTATTGGGTATTTTGACTTTTTCAGGTACAGGAATGTCTGCGACTAACCGAGGGCCACTGGATTAGGGTTGCTGATGGCAAACAGGTAATAATACTAAATAATTATCATGAACACAAGCAAATAAGCATATTCATGATGCTTAAGGTGTGCAATACTGTCATAATCAGGTTTGTAGTCACTCAAACCCTTGCCGTCGTGCAATTCCCCGTGCAGTTCGTATCGATAGTTCCGCGTCCTGACACGTAAAGCACATGCTTTGTTGGCAGCGGAAGTTGGCACTTAACAGGTTTATCCTTGTTCCGGGATCATGTATGCAGTACAGCTGACTTGATTTGCTACTTGTAACCCTACAATTAGCTTGTGTTTGGTATTGTTTTCTCCACAATATGCCTACAGTCATGGTTCCGGCTTGAAAGGATGTCGCGTACGACTTAAACATACGATTTTTGTCGCAAGTGTCCCCTTCATCATTTACCTTCGAGGGAACTTTTTGCCAAAATTTGGCACTTTCAGCAACCAGTTTTGTTTTTTATTTGGTACATGATTCTCTTATTCAGTGATTTAAGAGAAGTATTGGCCTTATTTGCTTGTCTTTGCATACAAAGGTGACATGGATCAATGATATTTGTTTTGTTGAGCATTCTGCGGGAAGCTGTGTCCCCAGAGGAAGTACTAGAAACCCCTTTCAGGAAGCCTGCATTGATCTGAGCTGCCTTTCTGCCCCTGTTACTACATGGAACCTCATGTCTAAGCTTATAATGCTTGCCTACATATATGTATCTTGTTCAGTTTAACCTTTGCTTCCAATCTAAACCCCCAAAATTAGCATTTTTTCTTTCGCTCGGTTATGAACGCCCATTTTGACCAGATTGCCACCATAAAAATAGTCAAAAGTATTTATTTTGTGCACAAAATATGAAATTTTGTATTCTCTTGAACCTCTAAATGAGAGCTGGCAGTTCATATTGACCATCTGCTGAAGTTTAAAGGCACCCATGACATTATATGCTAGAATATATCTGGTAAATAAATGGGCTCCGAGCGACAAGGCGCTTTCAAGATTTCACACTTTTATTGGTGTGAAACAACCAGTTTTTGGAAGCTGATTAATCTTTACACTTTAAAGTTACTTTGATCTCACATTTTGACTAATTAATTCATTGTCTTGGATGAAATTGGATTTTTTGGGCAATGAAATTGATATTTTTGGGTTGATTTAAAAAAAATGCACAAAAAAAGCATTATCAAAATTGCTTAGACTAAAAATGTCTAACAAAGTCATTCTTTCCTCACCACACATAAGCCCCACGGGCATGTTTCTTTGTTTTGTTTTTTGTATTTTGTCGGAGGTATTGAAATCACCAGCTTTAAATCTTAAAGGTACATTTAAGCTTTTAGAGGCTCCAAATGGCCTTCTTTGGACCGAAATCACCCGCGTTTGAAAATATGGAGCAGAATGGCCAAATGGACAGATCAACCAGCCAAACTTGACACATTAGTGCAATATGCATGGGAATGTAATAATATGCAAGAAAAAAAAACACATTTAAATCAGAATAAATTTCTCTTATAGGTTACAGTATACTGAACACTTTTGGTGTTCAAGGCTATACCCTCTAAAACATGGAACGTCATTTATTGGAAGACACAATTCTCTCTATGGGCACTTGCCATGACTTTATTTTTGGATATTTCTGTGGGCATGTGGTAGGGAAAACAATGTTGTATACTACGAATTCAGTGATTTGCTTTTAGGTTGGAGACTACATGAGACTTTGACGGATGGCGGGAAACCATCATCAACTGGAGTTAAGCCGGTAAAAAGATGGCCTTAAAACAGTGACCGTTGATTCGCGTCGAGTTCTTTCTTACATACTGCCAATCTCTTGCACTACGGTTACATTACAATCACCTCTGTGTTGGGCTCAGAACGGACTATTGTTATGAAAGCGTCTCATTCATGTCATGATCATTCCAAGCGTTCATCATTGAGGTTACAGTATACTAAACAATATCTTGCACGACGGTTACATTGCATTCACAGCATTAAGGAAAACCATCTCATGCCATGATATCTTATATCAGTCTTAATTCATTATTATAAAATCGATATGGTTTTTTGATGTTAAGAAACCAACATACATACACACGTCGAAGCAATTCCTAACGTCACTCAATAGAAATTATGTTCAATTGTTTACATTTGTGAAGTGCGTGGAATGATTCCATCTGCGTAAATGGGCAATAAAATAGTTCCAAAGAGTTGCATTAAAACTCGCAAGTTTTTGCACGATTTATCGTAAATTTAAAAGTCATATTTCTTAATTAAATGCATGCGACCTTAAATATCCACTCAAATATACATTGAATGCGTTTGTTCGGTATTACCTATTTGATAGGCAAAATGGCATGCTGAGCATTTCGCAGAGTTGTATGTGATAGCAAGGAACGACAACACTGCGTGGAGATTGATATACTTCATTGACCTATCTTTTTTATTGTTTAAATCAATTCGGCTCGGTATGCTCTTTAAGAAAAGGTATGGTTATGAGGGTGTCTACGCGCAAAAGTTTGACTTTATTTTTCGTTGAAGTTGTTGGTTTTACATTGAATGTGATAAGGAAATCTTTTGGTATATTGTGACCTAAACTAACTTCATGTTAAAATTAAATTTTGTCTGCCAGTACAAAATATGACTGGGAAAGCTGGTTTTTGGTCATTTCTTAGCAAAAGAGAAGAATATAAGAGCATTAAATAAATGAATTCAGATTATTTGACATGGAATAGTTGTTTTGAAGTTGACCCCCACTCTTATATAGCCGAATAAGGGCTTACTTGCTTTCCGACCTAAATTCAAACGCATATTGTTGACCATGTAGCGTTAATGTGCTACATGAAGTCAGAATTCAACGCCAGGGACTCCGTGATCCAGTAACGCAACAATAGCTTGTGCGTAAAGCATGAACATTCAAACAGAGCCCAATTTCACCGACATGGAATGGCGGACATTTTTACAGTTTGGACAGTGCAGCAGACGCTTAACTGAGCCAGCCTTCATATTAAGAACAATCATGAATATACATGTAACAAGCTTTATCACTTCATATTATTCATAGAAATACACTTAAAATACATAAATGCATGTTGTTTTTTTCATTTTATGTCTATTTCTATTGGGTATTTTGACTTTTTCAGGTACAGGAATGTCTGCGACTAACCGAGGGCCACTGGATTAGGGTTGCTGATGGCAAACAGGTAATAATACTAAATAATTATCATGAACACAAGCAAATAAGCATATTCATGATGCTTAAGGTGTGCAATACTGTCATAATCAGGTTTGTAGTCACTCAAACCCTTGCCGTCGTGCAATTCCCCGTGCAGTTCGTATCGATAGTTCCGCGTCCTGACACGTAAAGCACATGCTTTGTTGGCAGCGGAAGTTGGCACTTAACAGGTTTATCCTTGTTCCGGGATCATGTATGCAGTACAGCTGACTTGATTTGCTACTTGTAACCCTACAATTAGCTTGTGTTTGGTATTGTTTTCTCCACAATATGCCTACAGTCATGGTTCCGGCTTGAAAGGATGTCGCGTACGACTTAAACATACGATTTTTGTCGCAAGTGTCCCCTTCATCATTTACCTTCGAGGGAACTTTTTGCCAAAATTTGGCACTTTCAGCAACCAGTTTTGTTTTTTATTTGGTACATGATTCTCTTATTCAGTGATTTAAGAGAAGTATTGGCCTTATTTGCTTGTCTTTGCATACAAAGGTGACATGGATCAATGATATTTGTTTTGTTGAGCATTCTGCGGGAAGCTGTGTCCCCAGAGGAAGTACTAGAAACCCCTTTCAGGAAGCCTGCATTGATCTGAGCTGCCTTTCTGCCCCTGTTACTACATGGAACCTCATGTCTAAGCTTATAATGCTTGCCTACATATATGTATCTTGTTCAGTTTAACCTTTGCTTCCAATCTAAACCCCCAAAATTAGCATTTTTTCTTTCGCTCGGTTATGAACGCCCATTTTGACCAGATTGCCACCATAAAAATAGTCAAAAGTATTTATTTTGTGCACAAAATATGAAATTTTGTATTCTCTTGAACCTCTAAATGAGAGCTGGCAGTTCATATTGACCATCTGCTGAAGTTTAAAGGCACCCATGACATTATATGCTAGAATATATCTGGTAAATAAATGGGCTCCGAGCGACAAGGCGCTTTCAAGATTTCACACTTTTATTGGTGTGAAACAACCAGTTTTTGGAAGCTGATTAATCTTTACACTTTAAAGTTACTTTGATCTCACATTTTGACTAATTAATTCATTGTCTTGGATGAAATTGGATTTTTTGGGCAATGAAATTGATATTTTTGGGTTGATTTAAAAAAAATGCACAAAAAAAGCATTATCAAAATTGCTTAGACTAAAAATGTCTAACAAAGTCATTCTTTCCTCACCACACATAAGCCCCACGGGCATGTTTCTTTGTTTTGTTTTTTGTATTTTGTCGGAGGTATTGAAATCACCAGCTTTAAATCTTAAAGGTACATTTAAGCTTTTAGAGGCTCCAAATGGCCTTCTTTGGACCGAAATCACCCGCGTTTGAAAATATGGAGCAGAATGGCCAAATGGACAGATCAACCAGCCAAACTTGACACATTAGTGCAATATGCATGGGAATGTAATAATATGCAAGAAAAAAAAACACATTTAAATCAGAATAAATTTCTCTTATAGGTTACAGTATACTGAACACTTTTGGTGTTCAAGGCTATACCCTCTAAAACATGGAACGTCATTTATTGGAAGACACAATTCTCTCTATGGGCACTTGCCATGACTTTATTTTTGGATATTTCTGTGGGCATGTGGTAGGGAAAACAATGTTGTATACTACGAATTCAGTGATTTGCTTTTAGGTTGGAGACTACATGAGACTTTGACGGATGGCGGGAAACCATCATCAACTGGAGTTAAGCCGGTAAAAAGATGGCCTTAAAACAGTGACCGTTGATTCGCGTCGAGTTCTTTCTTACATACTGCCAATCTCTTGCACTACGGTTACATTACAATCACCTCTGTGTTGGGCTCAGAACGGACTATTGTTATGAAAGCGTCTCATTCATGTCATGATCATTCCAAGCGTTCATCATTGAGGTTACAGTATACTAAACAATATCTTGCACGACGGTTACATTGCATTCACAGCATTAAGGAAAACCATCTCATGCCATGATATCTTATATCAGTCTTAATTCATTATTATAAAATCGATATGGTTTTTTGATGTTAAGAAACCAACATACATACACACGTCGAAGCAATTCCTAACGTCACTCAATAGAAATTATGTTCAATTGTTTACATTTGTGAAGTGCGTGGAATGATTCCATCTGCGTAAATGGGCAATAAAATAGTTCCAAAGAGTTGCATTAAAACTCGCAAGTTTTTGCACGATTTATCGTAAATTTAAAAGTCATATTTCTTAATTAAATGCATGCGACCTTAAATATCCACTCAAATATACATTGAATGCGTTTGTTCGGTATTACCTATTTGATAGGCAAAATGGCATGCTGAGCATTTCGCAGAGTTGTATGTGATAGCAAGGAACGACAACACTGCGTGGAGATTGATATACTTCATTGACCTATCTTTTTTATTGTTTAAATCAATTCGGCTCGGTATGCTCTTTAAGAAAAGGTATGGTTATGAGGGTGTCTACGCGCAAAAGTTTGACTTTATTTTTCGTTGAAGTTGTTGGTTTTACATTGAATGTGATAAGGAAATCTTTTGGTATAGTGTGACCTAAACTAACTTCATGTTAAAATTAAATTTTGTCTGCCAGTACAAAATATGACTGGGAAAGCTGGTTTTTGGTCATTTCTTAGCAAAAGAGAAGAATATAAGAGCATTAAATAAATGAATTCAGATTATTTGACATGGAATAGTTGTTTTGAAGTTGACCCCCACTCTTATATAGCCGAATAAGGGCTTACTTGCTTTCCGACCTAAATTCAAACGCATATTGTTGACCATGTAGCGTTAATGTGCTACATGAAGTCAGAATTCAACGCCAGGGACTCCGTGATCCAGTAACGCAACAATAGCTTGTGCGTAAAGCATGAACATTCAAACAGAGCCCAATTTCACCGACATGGAATGGCGGACATTTTTACAGTTTGGACAGTGCAGCAGACGCTTAACTGAGCCAGCCTTCATATTAAGAACAATCATGAATATACATGTAACAAGCTTTATCACTTCATATTATTCATAGAAATACACTTAAAATACATAAATGCATGTTGTTTTTTTCATTTTATGTCTATTTCTATTGGGTATTTTGACTTTTTCAGGTACAGGAATGTCTGCGACTAACCGAGGGCCACTGGATTAGGGTTGCTGATGGCAAACAGGTAATAATACTAAATAATTATCATGAACACAAGCAAATAAGCATATTCATGATGCTTAAGGTGTGCAATACTGTCATAATCAGGTTTGTAGTCACTCAAACCCTTGCCGTCGTGCAATTCCCCGTGCAGTTCGTATCGATAGTTCCGCGTCCTGACACGTAAAGCACATGCTTTGTTGGCAGCGGAAGTTGGCACTTAACAGGTTTATCCTTGTTCCGGGATCATGTATGCAGTACAGCTGACTTGATTTGCTACTTGTAACCCTACAATTAGCTTGTGTTTGGTATTGTTTTCTCCACAATATGCCTACAGTCATGGTTCCGGCTTGAAAGGATGTCGCGTACGACTTAAACATACGATTTTTGTCGCAAGTGTCCCCTTCATCATTTACCTTCGAGGGAACTTTTTGCCAAAATTTGGCACTTTCAGCAACCAGTTTTGTTTTTTATTTGGTACATGATTCTCTTATTCAGTGATTTAAGAGAAGTATTGGCCTTATTTGCTTGTCTTTGCATACAAAGGTGACATGGATCAATGATATTTGTTTTGTTGAGCATTCTGCGGGAAGCTGTGTCCCCAGAGGAAGTACTAGAAACCCCTTTCAGGAAGCCTGCATTGATCTGAGCTGCCTTTCTGCCCCTGTTACTACATGGAACCTCATGTCTAAGCTTATAATGCTTGCCTACATATATGTATCTTGTTCAGTTTAACCTTTGCTTCCAATCTAAACCCCCAAAATTAGCATTTTTTCTTTCGCTCGGTTATGAACGCCCATTTTGACCAGATTGCCACCATAAAAATAGTCAAAAGTATTTATTTTGTGCACAAAATATGAAATTTTGTATTCTCTTGAACCTCTAAATGAGAGCTGGCAGTTCATATTGACCATCTGCTGAAGTTTAAAGGCACCCATGACATTATATGCTAGAATATATCTGGTAAATAAATGGGCTCCGAGCGACAAGGCGCTTTCAAGATTTCACACTTTTATTGGTGTGAAACAACCAGTTTTTGGAAGCTGATTAATCTTTACACTTTAAAGTTACTTTGATCTCACATTTTGACTAATTAATTCATTGTCTTGGATGAAATTGGATTTTTTGGGCAATGAAATTGATATTTTTGGGTTGATTTAAAAAAAATGCACAAAAAAAGCATTATCAAAATTGCTTAGACTAAAAATGTCTAACAAAGTCATTCTTTCCTCACCACACATAAGCCCCACGGGCATGTTTCTTTGTTTTGTTTTTTGTATTTTGTCGGAGGTATTGAAATCACCAGCTTTAAATCTTAAAGGTACATTTAAGCTTTTAGAGGCTCCAAATGGCCTTCTTTGGACCGAAATCACCCGCGTTTGAAAATATGGAGCAGAATGGCCAAATGGACAGATCAACCAGCCAAACTTGACACATTAGTGCAATATGCATGGGAATGTAATAATATGCAAGAAAAAAAAACACATTTAAATCAGAATAAATTTCTCTTATAGGTTACAGTATACTGAACACTTTTGGTGTTCAAGGCTATACCCTCTAAAACATGGAACGTCATTTATTGGAA
This sequence comes from Dreissena polymorpha, assembly GCF_020536995.1. Classification (NCBI taxonomy): domain Eukaryota; kingdom Metazoa; phylum Mollusca; class Bivalvia; order Myida; family Dreissenidae; genus Dreissena; species Dreissena polymorpha. Next base: position 74,617,351 of record NC_068361.1, on the reverse strand, counting down.
GACACAATTCTCTCTATGGGCACTTGCCATGACTTTATTTTTGGATATTTCTGTGGGCATGTGGTAGGGAAAACAATGTTGTATACTACGAATTCAGTGATTTGCTTTTAGGTTGGAGACTACATGAGACTTTGACGGATGGCGGGAAACCATCATCAACTGGAGTTAAGCCGGTAAAAAGATGGCCTTAAAACAGTGACCGTTGATTCGCGTCGAGTTCTTTCTTACATACTGCCAATCTCTTGCACTACGGTTACATTACAATCACCTCTGTGTTGGGCTCAGAACGGACTATTGTTATGAAAGCGTCTCATTCATGTCATGATCATTCCAAGCGTTCATCATTGAGGTTACAGTATACTAAACAATATCTTGCACGACGGTTACATTGCATTCACAGCATTAAGGAAAACCATCTCATGCCATGATATCTTATATCAGTCTTAATTCATTATTATAAAATCGATATGGTTTTTTGATGTTAAGAAACCAACATACATACACACGTCGAAGCAATTCCTAACGTCACTCAATAGAAATTATGTTCAATTGTTTACATTTGTGAAGTGCGTGGAATGATTCCATCTGCGTAAATGGGCAATAAAATAGTTCCAAAGAGTTGCATTAAAACTCGCAAGTTTTTGCACGATTTATCGTAAATTTAAAAGTCATATTTCTTAATTAAATGCATGCGACCTTAAATATCCACTCAAATATACATTGAATGCGTTTGTTCGGTATTACCTATTTGATAGGCAAAATGGCATGCTGAGCATTTCGCAGAGTTGTATGTGATAGCAAGGAACGACAACACTGCGTGGAGATTGATATACTTCATTGACCTATCTTTTTTATTGTTTAAATCAATTCGGCTCGGTATGCTCTTTAAGAAAAGGTATGGTTATGAGGGTGTCTACGCGCAAAAGTTTGACTTTATTTTTCGTTGAAGTTGTTGGTTTTACATTGAATTTGATAAGGAAATCTTTTGGTATATTGTGACCTAAACTAACTTCATGTTAAAATTAAATTTTGTCTGCCAGTACAAAATATGACTGGGAAAGCTGGTTTTTGGTCATTTCTTAGCAAAAGAGAAGAATATAAGAGCATTAAATAAATGAATTCAGATTATTTGACATGGAATAGTTGTTTTGAAGTTGACCCCCACTCTTATATAGCCGAATAAGGGCTTACTTGCTTTCCGACCTAAATTCAAACGCATATTGTTGACCATGTAGCGTTAATGTGCTACATGAAGTCAGAATTCAACGCCAGGGACTCCGTGATCCAGTAACGCAACAATAGCTTGTGCGTAAAGCATGAACATTCAAACAGAGCCCAATTTCACCGACATGGAATGGCGGACATTTTTACAGTTTGGACAGTGCAGCAGACGCTTAACTGAGCCAGCCTTCATATTAAGAACAATCATGAATATACATGTAACAAGCTTTATCACTTCATATTATTCATAGAAATACACTTAAAATACATAAATGCATGTTGTTTTTTTCATTTTATGTCTATTTCTATTGGGTATTTTGACTTTTTCAGGTACAGGAATGTCTGCGACTAACCGAGGGCCACTGGATTAGGGTTGCTGATGGCAAACAGGTAATAATACTAAATAATTATCATGAACACAAGCAAATAAGCATATTCATGATGCTTAAGGTGTGCAATACTGTCATAATCAGGTTTGTAGTCACTCAAACCCTTGCCGTCGTGCAATTCCCCGTGCAGTTCGTATCGATAGTTCCGCGTCCTGACACGTAAAGCACATGCTTTGTTGGCAGCGGAAGTTGGCACTTAACAGGTTTATCCTTGTTCCGGGATCATGTATGCAGTACAGCTGACTTGATTTGCTACTTGTAACCCTACAATTAGCTTGTGTTTGGTATTGTTTTCTCCACAATATGCCTACAGTCATGGTTCCGGCTTGAAAGGATGTCGCGTACGACTTAAACATACGATTTTTGTCGCAAGTGTCCCCTTCATCATTTACCTTCGAGGGAACTTTTTGCCAAAATTTGGCACTTTCAGCAACCAGTTTTGTTTTTTATTTGGTACATGATTCTCTTATTCAGTGATTTAAGAGAAGTATTGGCCTTATTTGCTTGTCTTTGCATACAAAGGTGACATGGATCAATGATATTTGTTTTGTTGAGCATTCTGCGGGAAGCTGTGTCCCCAGAGGAAGTACTAGAAACCCCTTTCAGGAAGCCTGCATTGATCTGAGCTGCCTTTCTGCCCCTGTTACTACATGGAACCTCATGTCTAAGCTTATAATGCTTGCCTACATATATGTATCTTGTTCAGTTTAACCTTTGCTTCCAATCTAAACCCCCAAAATTAGCATTTTTTCTTTCGCTCGGTTATGGACGCCCATTTTGACCAGATTGCCACCATAAAAATAGTCAAAAGTATTTATTTTGTGCACAAAATATGAAATTTTGTATTCTCTTGAACCTCTAAATGAGAGCTGGCAGTTCATATTGACCATCTGCTGAAGTTTAAAGGCACCCATGACATTATATGCTAGAATATATCTGGTAAATAAATGGGCTCCGAGCGACAAGGCGCTTTCAAGATTTCACACTTTTATTGGTGTGAAACAACCAGTTTTTGGAAGCTGATTAATCTTTACACTTTAAAGTTACTTTGATCTCACATTTTGACTAATTAATTCATTGTCTTGGATGAAATTGGATTTTTTGGGCAATGAAATTGATATTTTTGGGTTGATTTAAAAAAAATGCACAAAAAAAGCATTATCAAAATTGCTTAGACTAAAAATGTCTAACAAAGTCATTCTTTCCTCACCACACATAAGCCCCACGGGCATGTTTCTTTGTTTTGTTTTTTGTATTTTGTCGGAGGTATTGAAATCACCAGCTTTAAATCTTAAAGGTACATTTAAGCTTTTAGAGGCTCCAAATGGCCTTCTTTGGACCGAAATCACCCGCGTTTGAAAATATGGAGCAGAATGGCCAAATGGACAGATCAACCAGCCAAACTTGACACATTAGTGCAATATGCATGGGAATGTAATAATATGCAAGAAAAAAAACACATTTAAATCAGAATAAATTTCTCTTATAGGTTACAGTATACTGAACACTTTTGGTGTTCAAGGCTATACCCTCTAAAACATGGAACGTCATTTATTGGAAGACACAATTCTCTCTATGGGCACTTGCCATGACTTTATTTTTGGATATTTCTGTGGGCATGTGGTAGGGAAAACAATGTTGTATACTACGAATTCAGTGATTTGCTTTTAGGTTGGAGACTACATGAGACTTTGACGGATGGCGGGAAACCATCATCAACTGGAGTTAAGCCGGTAAAAAGATGGCCTTAAAACAGTGACCGTTGATTCGCGTCGAGTTCTTTCTTACATACTGCCAATCTCTTGCACTACGGTTACATTACAATCACCTCTGTGTTGGGCTCAGAACGGACTATTGTTATGAAAGCGTCTCATTCATGTCATGATCATTCCAAGCGTTCATCATTGAGGTTACAGTATACTAAACAATATCTTGCACGACGGTTACATTGCATTCACAGCATTAAGGAAAACCATCTCATGCCATGATATCTTATATCAGTCTTAATTCATTATTATAAAATCGATATGGTTTTTTGATGTTAAGAAACCAACATACATACACACGTCGAAGCAATTCCTAACGTCACTCAATAGAAATTATGTTCAATTGTTTACATTTGTGAAGTGCGTGGAATGATTCCATCTGCGTAAATGGGCAATAAAATAGTTCCAAAGAGTTGCATTAAAACTCGCAAGTTTTTGCACGATTTATCGTAAATTTAAAAGTCATATTTCTTAATTAAATGCATGCGACCTTAAATATCCACTCAAATATACATTGAATGCGTTTGTTCGGTATTACCTATTTGATAGGCAAAATGGCATGCTGAGCATTTCGCAGAGTTGTATGTGATAGCAAGGAACGACAACACTGCGTGGAGATTGATATACTTCATTGACCTATCTTTTTTATTGTTTAAATCAATTCGGCTCGGTATGCTCTTTAAGAAAAGGTATGGTTATGAGGGTGTCTACGCGCAAAAGTTTGACTTTATTTTTCGTTGAAGTTGTTGGTTTTACATTGAATTTGATAAGGAAATCTTTTGGTATATTGTGACCTAAACTAACTTCATGTTAAAATTAAATTTTGTCTGCCAGTACAAAATATGACTGGGAAAGCTGGTTTTTGGTCATTTCTTAGCAAAAGAGAAGAATATAAGAGCATTAAATAAATGAATTCAGATTATTTGACATGGAATAGTTGTTTTGAAGTTGACCCCCACTCTTATATAGCCGAATAAGGGCTTACTTGCTTTCCGACCTAAATTCAAACGCATATTGTTGACCATGTAGCGTTAATGTGCTACATGAAGTCAGAATTCAACGCCAGGGACTCCGTGATCCAGTAACGCAACAATAGCTTGTGCGTAAAGCATGAACATTCAAACAGAGCCCAATTTCACCGACATGGAATGGCGGACATTTTTACAGTTTGGACAGTGCAGCAGACGCTTAACTGAGCCAGCCTTCATATTAAGAACAATCATGAATATACATGTAACAAGCTTTATCACTTCATATTATTCATAGAAATACACTTAAAATACATAAATGCATGTTGTTTTTTTCATTTTATGTCTATTTCTATTGGGTATTTTGACTTTTTCAGGTACAGGAATGTCTGCGACTAACCGAGGGCCACTGGATTAGGGTTGCTGATGGCAAACAGGTAATAATACTAAATAATTATCATGAACACAAGCAAATAAGCATATTCATGATGCTTAAGGTGTGCAATACTGTCATAATCAGGTTTGTAGTCACTCAAACCCTTGCCGTCGTGCAATTCCCCGTGCAGTTCGTATCGATAGTTCCGCGTCCTGACACGTAAAGCACATGCTTTGTTGGCAGCGGAAGTTGGCACTTAACAGGTTTATCCTTGTTCCGGGATCATGTATGCAGTACAGCTGACTTGATTTGCTACTTGTAACCCTACAATTAGCTTGTGTTTGGTATTGTTTTCTCCACAATATGCCTACAGTCATGGTTCCGGCTTGAAAGGATGTCGCGTACGACTTAAACATACGATTTTTGTCGCAAGTGTCCCCTTCATCATTTACCTTCGAGGGAACTTTTTGCCAAAATTTGGCACTTTCAGCAACCAGTTTTGTTTTTTATTTGGTACATGATTCTCTTATTCAGTGATTTAAGAGAAGTATTGGCCTTATTTGCTTGTCTTTGCATACAAAGGTGACATGGATCAATGATATTTGTTTTGTTGAGCATTCTGCGGGAAGCTGTGTCCCCAGAGGAAGTACTAGAAACCCCTTTCAGGAAGCCTGCATTGATCTGAGCTGCCTTTCTGCCCCTGTTACTACATGGAACCTCATGTCTAAGCTTATAATGCTTGCCTACATATATGTATCTTGTTCAGTTTAACCTTTGCTTCCAATCTAAACCCCCAAAATTAGCATTTTTT